>NC_081172.1:34008963-34016463 GCF_012432095.1 Onychostoma macrolepis
CTTTTAGTGGGGAGTGATGTTTAATTAATTTCATTTGCTGGGCTGTTTCTGATTTGTAAGTTCGATATCGATGCTCAATAATATTGTTTAATTTATGTAAAATGCCTATATGGGATTATGACATGCGCATTTTGTTTGTTTATTTTTATTTCACGAGTGTGCATTTATTTCAGAATGCATGGGGGGCCCCGCAAAGGCTTAACGCCTGCACACACACACACACACACACACACACACACACACACACACACACGTGTACTTTCCCTCCACCACAGATCTCTAAATATTTCACATTCACACGTAATGTGTTTTCTGGCAGCTCTTTCGCGCACTAACAGTATGCACTACGGTTATAATACATGCATGCGTGTTATCTGAGAGGCTGCCAGCTCCTGCTCACTATGTGAAGGGTAATGTTCATCACAGGGTTTCTGCTGCAGCAGACGCACATCTACACCCGTGTTCACTGATGACAGTGGATCATAACTCAGAATAGGCCTGAGCGATAAAACGCTATCGGTATTTATCGACGGTACACCTTCATCGATAACGCCAGCGTGCTGTGAGTGACGAGCAGACCACACACACGAACACATGCTGAGTGCTGTGCCTGTGATGAGGAGATTGTGAATAAAAAATTAATATTAGTCGAATTTTTTTTTAAAAATTGCATTTGAATGCCAAAAAGGGTGCAACTGAACTAGGTGTGCGTCGGTTGAGGGAGGCGCACGAGATGCAGTGATGATGATGTAAGTGTCCTTGTAATACTTTGTTTTTGTTAATCTGTCCAGCTGATATATATATATAAGCTTTATTCATTCAAATATCAGAGAAAGCTCAATGCAGAGAAGTTGAGCCATTCACAAAGAATGCATATTAGGCGCATTTTTGGGACACACAACTATGACTGTTGCCCCCCGCGTCTCATACGAGAGATGTACAGAAAGTCATGTAAAGTTAAAAGAGTTTAAACTTTTAGAAAACACGTTGCGAATTTGTGGAGGTTTATTCCATTTCACTGCATCTCATGTTTTTAAATGCAATCTGTGCGCTTCGGCTACTAGAATTAAAGGATTGAACAAGGTATTGCAGTCCAAATTAAAAATATTGGCGAGGGTTTTTTTCACCCGGCCCCTCCTCCTCAGACTTGAAGCACACGCAGGTTTCCAGATTAACGACACCAACACAGGGCTCGCAAAATCGCTAGCCCGACGTCCCGGGGCTGTTGTGTTTTCCAGTCGGGCTCCCAAAACACATCAGTGCCTGCCCGACGGGCTCCTTAAACACAGGGCTCCCGCGGGTCTTTAAAGTGAGTTGTATCAAACTTAAGGCCATAAAAAGTTTTAAATACGTTAAATGGTATAAGAAATGTCTTAATTATAATTTCTAGAGGTCTTACAGTTGGGGACGGAAAAAGTCGTGATACGGCGGATTAAACTTCAAAAGGCAATGATGTCATTGAATAAATATGAGCTGCACGTTTCAAGTCAAAACGCGGCGCGGATGTCTTTATGTGAATGCATCTGAAGGGAACCGACTGTCCTCAGAAACGTGTCGTTGGCATTTTAATTTCATCTAAACTATAATCCCTGATAAAGCAGCGTTTATGAGCGACGAGCTGCTTCGTGTACAGCGTTTCCGGGGAAACCGCAGTATTTCAGCGCTCCTGAAGCGCCACCTCGTGGCAGAGAGTGAATCTGCATTTACAATAAGCCTTTCTTGCTGTTTATGCTCAGATCAATGCAGATATCAACTCATGTTTTCACGCAGCAAACACATAGAGTTGTAAATGAGAAAGAAGTTGATGTGCCTTCTAAAAATCTAAACAAGACAATAATATTTATATGTTTTAAATTAACATTATTTATATGCTTGATTTATCCCTTTTCATAAAAATGGTTTATAGCCTGAAACACTGTTGTATAAGATTTTTGTTTTTGTGAAAACCTGTATCTGAACTGAAAATCATGTAATTTTATGGCTCAAAACTGTATGTTACCGTAGACACTGTCCAACCCCGCTCATTCTGTGTTCATTTTCCTCGTGCAGCTCTTAAAATGGGTCATAAATTGCCTTAAATTTATTTTTAAAAAATTCTGCAGATACCCTGTAAATAGTGAAATAAGATTCCTTCCTTCCTTCATATTCGTTGATATTTGGGTATTGAAAATATTTTTGATTTGACATTTAAACTCCTATCTGATTTTCTATATTTAAAAAAAAATAAATAAATAAAAAATAAAAGTATTTTTTTAATTTGGGCT
Source organism: Onychostoma macrolepis (assembly GCF_012432095.1). Taxonomy (NCBI): domain Eukaryota; kingdom Metazoa; phylum Chordata; class Actinopteri; order Cypriniformes; family Cyprinidae; genus Onychostoma; species Onychostoma macrolepis. The sequence goes on from NC_081172.1 coordinate 34,011,228, forward strand.
AGTTAAATTAATTTTCGAGCTACCAAAATCAGAAGAGTACCTGCCCGAAGGGCTGCCAGGGATTTAGAAATTTTGCGAGCCCTGCAACAGAAACGAGCGCACATGATGATGAATTAAATGAAATACGCTGAATTTTCCGCCAACTGGCAACCCGCGGTGCCGAAATACAATCGGGTAAACTGGCAGGGGGCGGGTTACACAGACCATAAACACAGACGTTCCGGGCTGGAACACACATTTTTAAAGGAGAATAACTGACTGTAGCATTGTTTTTCAGATAAACAAGTATGTTAACTTTAGCATGTTTCTTAAACATCTGCAAACATATAATGGTATTTTTATGCTTTAGTAGAGTCAAAAACTTACATACAGCACCTTTAAGCTAGGCCTGTGTATAAACACATTGTTTATGCAATTTACGAAATTATATTTGATTTATGTTAATTTAGATGTTGTGCACGTTTTTTATAGACTTATTTTAATTGCATTGAATGAACAATTTAATGCGCTGCATTATTTTGATCATTGCGCCCTCCTGTGGCTGTTTAATCTGCATATAAAACATAAAGGAGATGTTTGTTTAAATTTTATTTTGTGTTTGACTGTTAAAACAAAAATGATTTGTTGTTTGTCTTAAATTGGGTTAAATTAAATTAAAAATACAATGGTTGAATTAAAAAAAAAAATTCTATTGCTCTTTGTTTTAAAAAACGTCAATAATTATCGATACCGAACGATATGAAACATTATATCGTTGATACATTTTTTAGCTATATCAGAAATATCTGAACACCAGTCAAGCTCTCATACAGCTGTGGAACCAGCGCTTCACTGTGTGGAGAAGAGCATCATCATCATCATCATCATCATCGAGTTCAGCTCACCGAAATGATCCCAGTCTTCCTGCATGTTCTGAATCTCCAGCTGGTTGCGTCCCTCAGTGAAGATGGGTTTAGGGTTCTTCTCAAAGCCACCCGACAGGATCCCTCCATGCCAGGCCCGAGCGTAGATCCGCCCGTCCATGTCTATCACCACTGCACACACACACACACACACACACACACACACACACACACACACACACACACGATCAGCGGTTACTGCAGTGCTTCATGAGCTGGACAATCACACTGAGACTGACTGCGGTTTGTTTCTAATGAGAGCACACTGTGAGAATCAGTGCTGAAAACACAACATCAAATCCTGATGATGTTTTTGGGAGGCAGTCGTAGCCTAAACATATTATTTGTGATTATCATTTTTAAATGGTTTTTAACATTTATAAAGCGCTGCTGCTGTGCTTTCAGCTGATGGATGAAGCCTTTCGCCTCAGAAAATGATTTTAAAACTCTTTTAGAGCTCTTTGGATTAAACCCACTTAATTTTCCTCTTCGTTTGAAACAAAGCTACATTATTAAACTGTATATATTAGGCATGCCCGAGCCGATCTCAAGGATGGGGTCAGGCCGATCAAGGCTTTTAACTGACCGGTGTGTGCCGGTCCCGTCGAGCGGTCGGAGGCGGTATGCGCCTTTAAGTGGGTTTGCCAACCGCCATTAAAAGGAAAAGACACTCAACTAAACCAAAACAAGAGAAATGTGCGCGTGACAAACAGCGAGTTCTGTTCTAGCATCACACACTCGAGCTTTGTGTTTTGTAACGATCTCTTATCTGCAGTCAGCCTCTGAGACGGCTATGGGTTGTAAGGCTTGATCTGCGGTCACTAATCCAGTCTTCACACAGACCATGTTCTTGATTGACTTGTACCTGAACTTTAAGGGGGACTCGACCCTCTTTTTATTTGTGGTATACTGTCTCAGTCTAAATTACTTTCACACTGCTGTCAGGAAGCCAAACCAACTTTAAACAGATTTTATGTCAGAACGAGAAGTTTAAATACATTTTTGGTTTATTTTTAAACTGTGGCGGGCCATCAAACAATGACATTATATTATATTATTGTGTTATAAATTTACTTTCTGCATAACTCTGTATACATTGGATCGATTTTAATCATTTTAATGTACTTGGATTGTGCACCAGACACTAGGAATATATGAGACGAGTGGTGACGTGCTGCCAAGATGGCGGCGGTCGGCTCCGCCCACTTCAGCCTTCAAAAATACTCTTCAGAAACCTATGAGTGACGTCACGGACACTACGTCCATGTTTTTATACTGTCTATGATATATATAAACACACACATATACATATACATATATATATATATAAAATAATGTTTGCAAGTGTTTTTTTTTATTCTTTATGTAGATTATATACCGTAATGACCCGAATATAAGACAATGTTTTTTTCTTAGATCTACATCTAAACGCGGTCGTCTTGTATTCAGGGTCTAGACTTTGACACCCACAACAATAGGTGGCGCCATACACACATAAAACGAGTGTGCCATGAAATACGTAACGTAATGTGTGTCGTAATGTTAGAAGATCGCGAGTGAAAACAAAAGAAAAAGAAAAGCTTACAGCGGCACGAGTCGTGACTGTAGCCTGATGGGAACAAGCTTCCTCTGTAAGTGATTGTAAAACGTAAGACAGGACCCAGATTTGAAGACTCTACTGTTAGTGACATTTTGCTAGGCTACTATGAGATGGACAGCCTAATTGTTATATAATTCAGATGGGCTACCTGTTGTTTTTTTGGTATATCAAAAAGTGTATATTTTAAATCTGATTATTGATATATTCTACCAGTATTTACCATACATTCAAAACAAAAATTTAAATAGGAAGAAATATATGCAATATGAAAAAAAATTACAACAAGATTTGGTTTTCAAAAAGCCTTTTCCAAAAAGTACATCTTGAAAAAGGTGCGTCGTCTTATATTCGTGTGAATACGGTAGATTAGGCGATAGAAGCTCGGCTGATGATGGGCCGCAGGAGCCTCGTGTGACGGATCTGTGATGATGTCACCTGGGCTGTCGTTCCGAGTCGGCTCAGATAAGGGTTTGGTGAGCAGGTAGAAGTGTTCACAGCCGTGTAAGGGAACAGACACTTTGACCTCGCCGCTCTGACCGAGCTCATAGGCCCACTGAAAAACACACCACAGACCCATCTGCAATAACACTGTAAAATACAACTATCAAGTCTAAATAGCAAATCTCATGAAGACTGATCCGCATGGCATGTTGTTCAGACAGAGACTGACCTGTCCGGCACAGTTGACGAAGTATTCACACTCGATGGACCCGCGGTCGGTCTCTACGGCCGTGACGTGGCCCTTCTGCACCACCACATGATTAACGCTGGTGTGCTCGTACATCTGCACTCCTGACACATGAAACACAGCGTGAGCAGGTGATGAGCATCAGCGGCACTGAAGCGTGTGTGCGGTCAGTCGTACCGTGGGCCGCGGCGGCCACAGCGAGCGCGCGAGTGACCTCCGGCGGGGACACCACGCTGTCTCCGGGCAGATGCAGCGCTCCCACCAGGTCATGCATGTTCACCAGCGGGTGCAGCCTCGCCACGTCTCTGGGCTTGATGACGTTACAGCTGACGCCCAGAACCCTGCAGACACACAGGAGCTCGTTAGGAGCCGCGTCCCACCTCAGAGCTCTGGGTTCAGCGGTGACCCACAGACAGAAGGCTGTTCTAGGGCTGGATCATTTGGTAACCAGAACACCTTTGCTGTTATTATTCAGTATTTGATTCATGGCATTTTGTCACATCCTCTCCTGTGAATTTTGGGCGAGCGAAGGTAAATGTGGCCGCAGTGTAAGACTTCAGTTATTCAGGAACAGAGAATCTGAATCTAACGAACAAGACATGAAAACACAAGCTGTGTCCCAAACCGCTCCCTATCCCCTATATAGCGCACATCGGGCGTCACACATTTTGTAGTGCTGTCCGAATTTTGAGTGAACGACTTTATTCCCTACATTCGTTCACTACTTTTTACCCACAATGCATTCTGATTTCGAGTGTAAAACCGATGTACACTCGCTGAAGCACTATTTCCCACAATCCAATGCAGAGACGCGACGAGCTAACCCTAACCGATCCTAACAAACCATACACTTGAAAAATTGACACTTAAGACTGGTTTTGTGGTCCAGGGTCACATATTAAAATATATTATGTAGGCATTAACTAGTTTAATATTTCACTGGTTTAATGAGGTGGCATCTTTGTAACCTTACAAAAATGATGATAATTTGGTGGATGATTTAAAAATGTTCGTTAATCACCTGTAGGTAGCGTTTTCATTCTGATGTAAAATTAACGGTTGCATGCGGGCGCTCTACGAACATTACCTTCTCTGAGCGCAAAACACTGCTCGGGAGAGTTTCATGATACTACAAATAATAAACACATAAATGCATTAAAGTGTGTTTCATTTTGTTGACAGTATTTTAATAGTATTTAATGATTAAGAACAAATTAATCATATACCATCGATGAAACCACAAAGCTAAGTGAGCGATTTGGGACACAGCTACAGAAAGCACACCGTGACTTCTTCACTGAAACTAGTTAAACTGGATCATGACTGATGCTGTCCTGAGAATGAGAGCGAGAGAGCAGCTCACTTCAGTCTGGACGCCAGACGCTTCAGAGACAGGAGCCGGTCCTGATTCTGAGCCAAACACAGAGAGCCGGTCCGAACGAAACCTGCAACACACACACACCGAGACTGAAGACCATCTCCACGCGCTGTCTTTGATGATCAGTGTGTCGTGCCGTGATGCTGATTTCTCACCCGTTTTCACGCCCGTCTCCTCTTCCAAACGCTCATAGAGTGCGATCGAATAATCTGCCATCTTACTCTCAATAGAAAGAGGTTTGGCGACGCTTACGATTCCTGCACAGAACCGTGTTGTGCCGGCTCCGAGTCTGCAACAGACACAAACACACAGCAGAGCTTATATGGACTCAGATATCACAGATATGCATATAGATGACAGATGTGTGCTTTAGAGGACAGACAGAGACCAGATGTGCGTGACCTCACCTGCCCTGCTCCAGCAGCACGATCTCCGTCCAGCCCAGCTTGGCCAGATGATACGCCACCGACGTGCCCACGACGCCTCCGCCACAGATGACCACTCGAGCGTGAGCGGGCAGAGCCACGGACGCAGAGTCCGAGCTTGAGAACCGCAGCGATCCGTGTGGACGAGCGAGACGGGCCCCGGCGCCACAGAACCAGCGGGGCAGAAGAACCGGGGCCAGAGCCCGAACACCGCAGGCTCCGCCGCGCATGACTGCGCCGCCG
>NC_081172.1:34021463-34036463 GCF_012432095.1 Onychostoma macrolepis
AATTTAATTGAATTTAATTGAATTGAATTGAATTGAATTGAATTGAATTGAATTGAATTGAGAGAAAGAGAGAGTTCACAATCGGTGGAACAATTCTTAATCACGTCACCTGTTATAATTATTTGGGTCTGACGATCTCAGCCTCTGGACGGCTCAATACTGCAATCAAAGATCTGACGGATAAGGCACGCAGGGCTTTTTACAGTATAAGACGACCCCTGTTCAGATTCAACCCACCCATTAAACTGTGGCTGAAAATCTTCGATAGCATCATCAAACCCATTCTCCTCTATGGATGTGAAATCTGGGGCCCCAAATTTAAATTAAACTATGAATCATGGGACAAAAACCCTGTTGAAATTTTCCACCTTGAATTCTGCAAAAGCATCCTGGGAATTCACAGAAACGCCCCGAATCTCGGCTGCAGGGCAGAACTGGGCAGATTCCTCTGCTCTCTGAGATCCAGAAGAGCAGCGAAGTTCTGGATCCATCTTTCAGACGCCGACAGATAGCTGCCACCACAGTGCTTTCACTTATCGGCAGAAACACCCAGAGACTGACCCCTTTCACTATTTAGTGGAAAAACATCAACTCAATTCCACAATTCAGTTAAAGAATTCAAAAATTAAAGAAACAGAAAAAATAACCCAGGAACAATACATTCATGATTGGCAGCGAAAAGTAACTCAAGTAAAGAAATTAACTTACTTCCACAGAATAAAATCTGATTATAAATTAGCGCCATACCTGAGCAGTATTAAAGAGTATGGTCAGAGAAAGCTGCTGACGAAGTATCGTCTGAGTGACCACAGTCTGTGTGTGGAGACGTGTGTGTGTGTGTGTGTGTGTGTGTGTGTGTGTGTGAGTGAACACAGTCTGTGTGTGGAGACGTGTGTGTGTGTGTGTGTGTGTGTGTGTGTGTGTGTGTGTGAACACAGTCTGTGTGTGTGTGTGTGTGTGTGTGTGTGTGTGTGTGTGTGAGTGAACACAGTCTGTGTGTGGAGACGTGTGTGTGTGTGTGTGTGTGTGTGTGTGTGTGTGTGTGTGTGTGAGTGAACACAGTCTGTGTGTGGAGACGTGTGTGTGTGTGTGTGTGTGTGTGTGTGAACACAGTCTGTGTGTGGAGACGTGTGTGTGTGTGTGTGTGTGTGTGTGTGTGTGTGTGTGTGTGTGTGTGTGTGTGTGTGTGTGTGTGTGTGTGTGTGTGAACACAGTCTGTGTGGAGACGTGTGTGTGTGTGTGTGTGTGTGTGTGTGTGAACACAGTCTGTGTGTGGAGACGTGTGTGTGTGTGTGTGTGTGTGTGAGTGAACACAGTCTGTGTGGAGACGTGTGTGTGTGTGTGTGTGTGTGTGTGTGTGAGTGAACACAGTCTGTGTGTGGAGACGTGTGTGTGTGTGTGTGTGTGTGTGTGTGTGAGTGAACACAGTCTGTGTGTGGAGACGTGTGTGTGTGTGTGTGTGTGTGTGTGTGTGTGTGTGTGTGTGTGTGTGTGTGTGTGTGTGTGTGTGTGTGTGTGTGTGTGTGTGAGTGAACACAGTCTGTGTGTGGAGACGTGTGTGTGTGTGTGTGTGTGTGTGTGTGAACACAGTCTGTGTGTGGACGTGTGTGTGTGTGTGTGTGTGTGTGTGTGTGTGTGTGTGTGTGTGTGTGTGTGTGTGTGTGAGTGAACACAGTCTGTGTGTGGAGACGTGTGTGTGTGTGTGTGTGTGTGTGTGTGTGTGTGTGTGTGTGTGTGTGTGAACACAGTCTGTGTGGAGACGTGTGTGTGTGTGTGTGTGTGTGTGTGTGTGTGTGTGTGTGTGTGTGTGTGTGTGTGTGTGTGTGTGTGTGAGTGAACACAGTCTGTGTGGAGACGTGTGTGTGTGTGTGTGTGTGTGTGTGTGTGTGAGTGAACACAGTCTGTGTGCGGAGACGTGTGTGTGTGTGTGTGTGTGTGTGTGTGTGTGTGTGTGTGTGTGTGTGTGGTGAACACAGTCTGTGTGTGGAGACGTGTGTGTGTGTGTGTGTGTGTGTGTGTGTGTGTGTGAGTGAACACAGTCTGTGTGTGGAGACGTGTGTGTGTGTGTGTGTGTGTGTGTGTGTGTGTGTGTGTGTGTGTGTGTGTGAGTGAACACAGTCTGTGTGTGGAGACGGTGTGTGTGTGTGTGTGTGTGTGTGTGTGTGAGTGAACACAGTCTGTGTGTGAGACGTGTGTGTGTGTGTGTGTGTGTGTGTGTGTGTGTGTGTGTGAGTGAACACAGTCTGTGTGTGAGACGTGTGTGTGTGTGTGTGTGTGTGTGTGTGTGTGTGTGTGAGTGAACACAGTCTGTGTGTGGAGACGTGTGTGTGTGTGTGTGTGTGTGTGTGTGTGTGTGTGTGTGTGTGTGTGTGTGTGTGTGTGTGTGTGAACACAGTCTGTGTGTGGAGACGTGTGTGTGTGTGTGTGTGTGTGTGTGTGTGTGTGTGTGTGTGTGTGTGTGTGAGTGAACACAGTCTGTGTGGAGACGTGTGTGTGTGTGTGTGTGTGTGTGTGTGTGTGTGTGTGTGTGTGTGTGTGTGTGAGTGAGTGAACACAGTCTGTGTGTGGAGACGTGTGTGTGTGTGTGTGTGTGTGTGTGTGTGTGTGTGTGTGTGAGTGAACACAGTCTGTGTGTGGAGACGTGTGTGTGTGTGTGTGTGTGTGTGTGTGTGTGTGTGTGAGTGAACACAGTCTGTGTGGAGACGGTGTGTGTGTGTGTGTGTGTGTGTGTGTGTGTGTGTGTGAGTGAGCACAGTCTGTGTGTGGAGACGTGTGTGTGTGTGTGTGTGTGTGTGTGTGTGTGTGTGTGTGTGTGTGAGTGAACACAGTCTGTGTGTGGAGACGTGTGTGTGTGTGAGTGAACACAGTCTGTGTGTGGAGACGTGTGTGTGTGTGTGTGTGTGTGTCTGTAATGTTGCTAATGTAGCTAATGCAGGACTATGCTAACTGTGCGTGCAAAATTCACCGGTGATTAGAATCCATTAACACACATCACATCTGAGATTTACAAAGCGTTTGAATCCAGAGTTTTCAGCAAGAAGGGCCTTTTATGCCATCAAAAAATCTATCCAAATTGAAATATCAATTCGAATCTGGCTCAAAATATTCCAATCAGTCATAGAACCCATTGCATTATATGGCAGTGAAGTGTGGGGTCCTCTCCTAAATCACGAATTTGAAAAATGGGACAAAAACCCGACTGAAGCCCTGCATGCTGAGTTGTGTAAGAGCATCCTCAGAGTACAGAGGAACACACCGAACAACGCATGCAGGGCAGAATCAGGCCAGTTCCCTCTACTCATGCACACTGAGAAACCAGCCATCAAATTTTGGAAACACCTAAAAATGAGCGACCCCAACTCTTACCATTTTAAAGCCCTTAAAAACCATGAAGTGAACCCTGAAAAAAGCCCCCTGATTCAGATGCTCCTGAAGCTGCAGATTATTGTTCGTGTTTATAGTTATTGTTCTTGGTGTGAACGGGGCTTTACCTATACTACTAATATGAAAATAGATACTAGTACAGCTTATAGATTAAATGTTAAAACGGCTTGCCATAGCATACACTCAATATCGAATCTCTTATATATTGATATATATTGTTATAATAAACACATCCTGGAGTCGAGCGCAGTGTAGCAGTCAGTGCTCCTCCGGACCGCAGGCGGCGCTGTCTCTCGCTCAGACACACTGACGCTGCGCTGCGCTGCTGCTGATCCTGATCCGAGCGCTCTTCAGCGGATTCATGCAACATATCTCGCTCTAAACACCATTTCTCCTCATTTCTGGCTGTTCGTGTGATTTAAGTGAACGCCATGTCCTACAACTACGTGGTCACGGCGCAGAAGCCCACGGCGGTGAACGCCTGCGTCACGGGTGAGTGTTGTTTATCTCCCGCGCTTCAGGCCTCCGCGGATAAACACCGATCGCGCGTTAGTGTCGTGTTTCGACCAGAGACTATAAAAACAGGCTTAGATCCGTCAGCGTGTGTCTGTAACACCGACCGACCGATTTCACGGTGCTTCTGCGTGCTTTTAATAGAAATGGGTCCGTTGGCGTGTCTGCGACGCGTTAGTGAATATGAGACAAACTTTAGTTTCTTAGATCTGCTGCTCGTGTCACGAGCGTGATTTCAGACACGCTTAATGCTGTCGAAGAAGCTAAAGATGATCGACACACAGCTGCAGGTAAACACGGGTATATGCACTTCATCGCGTCCAGTGTTCGGTCGTAAACACGAGTGAGGACACTGATTAGCATTAGAGCAGCTAGTGACATGCTAGCTGGACCTGTGCTCAGTGCTGTTGTCTGTCTGCAGGTCACTTCACATCTGCGGAGGATCTGAACCTGCTGATCGCCAAGAACACTCGTCTGGAGATCTATGTGGTCACTGCTGAGGGTCTGCGGCCGGTCAAGGAGGTCGGCATGTACGGCAAGATCGCGGTCATGGAGCTCTTCAGACCCAAGGTGTGTGAGGACTGAGCTTCCGGACACCTCCAGAGGACCTGAGCATCAGAACAGCAGATCTGCGCTCGCTCTCGGCCTGAAGCAGGCTTTCAGTGTCTGCAGATACAGGCCGGCTTTCACAGACAGGGCTTGTGCTTAGCCAGGATTACGCCATAGTTCAATTAGGACATTTAAGTCATTTTTATGAACACAATTATTGGTGTGCGTCTTGAGACAAAACAAAGGCGCTGATGTATATTTTGAGATCAGTCAGTGCACGTTTCTTTCAGCTGAATCAGCTCAGACTTGCTCTTTAGTCTGGGACTAGGCTTAAGCCTCGTCTGTGAAACCGGGGGATATAATATATTAACTGTATTTCATCTCATTCAATCAGTCTGTTGCATTATTATGTAGTTATTTTTCAGCTCCACCTGGAATCAGACGCTCTACACATGAACGTAGCGTGCTCGTTCTGCCGGTTTTACTGCAGTATCAGTTTGCTCTCCTTAAATTGATTCCAAGGGTGTTTTACCATCAGATCTTTTTTCTCTAACTTTGCACTGCAGAAGCTGCATCTAAAGCAGTATTTAGGTGTTTACACAGACTAAATGCATTAATGCCACCTCTGAGCTGCAATTACAGAAATAATTGAGGTTTTGTTTTGTTTTTAATGAAATTATACTTTAAATATGAAACTATAACCTCCAGCAGGTGGCAGTGAAAGTGTGCACTATTAAGGTGTGTTTTTGTTTTACTTTTTGCAAAGTGAGTGACTTATTGGATTTAGTTAGCGTTAAAACAATAATTATGATGTAATCACAGATGATAAATATCTGACATCTTTAGCATCAGTGCATTAGGCTTAGACACGTCGATCGCTGCTGTTCCTGTGAGAGCACTTGAGTTATTCACGCATATTTCTGCAGCATGTCAACACTCGGACAAACAGACATCTGATTTGCGTAATGTTATTAAAAGCTGTCTGTTTGCTTTGTGAAGGGTGAGAGCAAAGATCTTCTGTTCATTTTGACTGCTAAATACAACGCCTGTATCCTGGAGTACAAGCAGAACGGAGACAGCATCGACATCATCACCCGCGCTCACGGAAACGTGCAGGTACGCCCGTGAAGCACACACCCGTCCAAACACACTGCCTCATGCGCTCGTCTGACCGCTGCGTTTGTGTCAGGATCGGATCGGCCGTCCGTCTGAGACCGGGATCATCGGGATCGTGGACCCGGAGTGTCGTATGATCGGCTTGCGTCTGTACGACGGGCTGTTCAAGGTCATCCCGCTGGACCGCGATAACCGCGAGCTCAAAGCCTTCAACATCCGTCTGGAGGAGCTGCAGGTCATCGATGTCCAGTTCCTGTACGGCTGCCAGGCGCCCACCGTCTGCTTCATATATCAGGTAGAGATGTAGGGCCCGATGAAATACCGCTCACTTTTTCCCCAAATTCTATCTTTTCCATTTTCATTTTTCTGGACTCCTTTTTAATGGTTAAATTAAATTTTATTGATTTAAAAAAAGCATGTCTAATTAATTAACATCATGACACTTAAAAAACGTAACATCAAATTATTAAGTTTAATAAAAATTACATGTTTTTGCGCGCTTCAGCGTGTAGTAAACAAAACCGCGCGTCTGCGCCATTCATTCACACAGAAACACGCAGAACATGCAGGATTCTTATTTAAATACTCTTTTTGAGGCGTAATACTTAGAAATACTAGTCCATATCGTGATCTGATTTAAGTGTAAGGACCTACTTTTGATTAATTCATTCAAACTTTGATGAATTCCATGACATTCCGTGTTGAACTGAAAATACCATTTTATACCTGGATTCTGTGAATCCGTCTGTGTTTTCCACATCACGGAAATCATCGGACCCTATGGATGTTCCTGCTCGGTTCTGTGTTTGAGCGCGAGTCTCCCGTCTGCTCATGCGTGTGCGTGTGTGTGTGTGTCTCCAGGATCCTCAGGGTCGGCATGTCAAGACATATGAGGTTTCTCTCAGGGAGAAGGAGTTCAACAAAGGACCCTGGAAGCAGGAGAACGTGGAAGCTGAAGCATCGATGGTCATTCCAGGTCAGGTGGCGCTTACAGACGGATCTGTTGAACTAGGGCTGCTCAAGCAGAAGCCTGTCATTAAAAATACTGAATAATAACTTGCATTAATACCGGAAACAAACATGCTAAACAGGATAGGCCTGGTTTTATAAATCATGTTGTTGCAGAGTTTCTTAAGCGTGTAAACATTCTCCACGTGCAGCATCTTTTTTAAGCTAAAATTGGCAGCATGAGTATTTCTTGTAAAAATGCATTTCAACAAACAAATCAGGTCTGATCGTGAAGTAAACAGTGTTTTCTGATTTGTTGATTGTAAGTATCCGTAGTCCAGCGGCCTGGTCGAAGCTTTAATGCGTGTTCGGTCTCTTACTTGCGTTTCTGAATTTATCTGGATTTAGTTTCAGTTTTAGTGTTCAATCTGACTCCGATTCCAAGTGAACATTAAATTCAGACAATATCTATAATTAAAAACTGATCACAGACATCAAATGTATATTAATTTAGATATTTGATTATTCTGGAAATCCCATACTTTCAATTATTCATTCATTAGCGACCCAGTGTCGCTGAGCAGTTCACTCGGCCCGCTGTGAACGCACGGCACAGACCCTCCAGCTGATCTTACTCGGAGGATACAGGGTCACTATAATACCTTTAAACAGGCTGCACACTGCTACCACATAATAAAAATGTATTTTTTCTATAATTATGGAAACTGTAACTTAAGTCAGTGACAGACAGAAATCAGAAGATCGCTAATGACGAGCCCCGCTTCATTCATTGGTGCTTCAGTATGATCTGTCCTGGACACACTAGACTACAACCCTAATGATCCAAATGATTTCAGAAGAGATCCGAATAAATCAAATATAACACTTTTATTATTAGTCAGGTAAAGTTGTATCATGCCAGTTACATAATGACAATAATTAGAAGCCAATGAAGTCACTCATGTAACGGGTATCCTAATTTAACACAAGACACACGGTCTAAAATGCAAAGCACTCGGATGTTTTGGAGAATAAACTTAATTAGCGTATGTGCACATGTAGCACAAATAACTGTACAGTGTGCTCTATGGACACAATGTGTTTAACACAATTACATTTCTGAGTCACACCTGACAGCAGAGAGACCCAGCAGCGGAGCTCAGAGACGGGGTCTTCTGACTACAGGAATCCCAAAGCAGTGTTTTGTTACTTATATACCCAAATAAGAAAAATGAGAAAATCTTTAGATCAGTTGTAAGAACATAAAAGACCTTTTGGTGTTTTTGGTTCTAGTGCTCCAGGGTCGCACCTGGATGAAGATGGATAAACATTCCAGACCCCCCCCCCCTCAGCAGAACACAACTCTACAAAAGTTTCCAGTATTTCTCATAATACAAGTGACTACTGTGAGATTGAGACCAGTTTACCCATCGCACAGAGACCTTATCTTATCATTATACATTACTGACACTCAATCTGTATTGTTAAAAGCGCTATATAAATAAAAGTGACTTGACTTGACTTTAAAATGATACCAAACATGAAGGTGAAAAACACCGGGTTCACAAGATATATGATCGGTGTGTACCTATTCCTAATGAACTGAGTGAAGCCTGTTGGGGAAAGAGAGCGAGGGGTCGTGGATGAGCACGGGGAGAGGTGTTTTTTGCTCTCTTTGGAGATTCCTTCCCCAGATTAGTTTTATGGTTTTATTGCATGGCATCTGTGAGTTTTGGCTTCATGAGGAGTTAATTTCATAAGGAAATAATTTCACTCCCTACATAATCAACCAGGGAATCCTTAACGACTATAAATGACTGTTTTGAATCGTTTTTGTTAAAAGACTTTTACAGCCCAAAATTATTTAAATACCATTTAAAGCTCTTCTGCTTAACTCTGTCATAATGTCTATTACACTTTTATTTAATTGTTTGTTAAATTAATTCTTACAGGCTTTGTTCACCCAAACTTAAAGAGGTCCTATTATGCTTTTTCGCTTTTTGAATGTTAGTCAGTGTGTATGTTTGTGCATGAAAAAGATCTACAAAGTTACAAATATCAAAGTCCACTCCAAAGGGAGATATTTCATTAAAAAAAAAAAAAAATTAATTCAAGAACTATAACGAACGCTTGTTTGGACTACAGACTTTTTTCCGGTGTTGTGATGTCACAAAGGAATGCATAGTCGATATAAAAAAACTGGATGACGAGTAATTTCTTGCTGCTAAACTCTGAAAAAACAGAGGTGTTAATTATCAGACCTAAAACCCACATGTAATAACCTAGAACATTATCTAACACTTGATGGCTGCTCTGTCAATTCTTCTTCATCAGTCAGGAACCTAGGTGTGCTGTTTGATAGCAATCTGTCATTTGAAAGCCATGTTTCTAGCATCTGTAAAACTGCATTTTTTTCATCTCAAAAGCATATCTAAATTGCGACCAATGCTCTCAACGTCAAATGCAGAAATACTAATTCATTCGTTTATGACCTCAAGGTTAGACTATTGTAATGCTTTATTATAGACGTGCTGCTTTGAGTCATTGGTGTGACATGTTGTTTGTTCTCGTATGTTCAGTCCCAGAGCCGTTTGGAGGAGCTATAATCATTGGACAGGAATCCATCACTTATCACAATGGAGACAAATACTTAGCCATCGCTCCTCCGACGATCAAGGTGAACACATCTGCTGATGTCCTCCTGTCCGTTTCTAGCTGTCGTTTGTATTATCGTGTACTCTGTGTATAAAGTGTGTTTTGAACATCACAGCAAAGCACCATTGTGTGTCATAACCGCGTGGATCCGAACGGCTCGCGGTACCTGCTGGGAGACATGGAGGGCCGACTCTTCATGCTGCTGCTGGAGAAAGAGGAGCTGATGGATGGCGCCGTGGTGCTCAAAGACCTGCATGTGGAGCTGCTGGGAGAGGTGCATCAGAACTACACTACACTACACTGAACTACACTACACTACACTGAACTACACTACACTACACTGAACTACACTACACTACACTACACTACACTGAACTACACTACACTACACTGAACTACACTACACTGAACTACACTACACTACACTGAACTACACTACACTACACTGAACTACACTACACTACACTGAACTACACTACACTACACTACACTACACTGAACTACACTACACTACACTGAACTACACTACACTACACTGAACTACACTACACTACACTGAACTGCACTACACTACACTGAACTACACTACACTGAACTGCACTACACTACACTACACTGAACTGCACCACGCCACACCGAACCACGCCACACCGAACTGCACCACACTACACTGAACCACGCCACACTGAACTGCACCACACTGAACTGCACCACACCGAACTGCACCACACCACACCACACCACACTGAACTACGCTACACTGAACTACACTACACTGAACCACGCCACACTGAACCACGCTACACTGAACCACGCCACACTGAACTGCACCACGCCACACCACGCCACACCACACTGAACCACACCACACTGAACTGAACTACACTACACTGAACTGCACCACACTGAACTGCACCACACTACACCACACTACACTGAACTACACTACACTACACTACACTGAACTGCACTACACTACACTGAACTGCACTACACTACACTGAACTGCACTACACTACACTGAACTGCACCACACCACACCGAACTGCACCACACCACACTGAACTACACTACACCACACTGCACCACACCACACCACACCACACTGAACTACACTGAACTGCACTACGCCACACCGAACCACGCCACACCGAACTGCACTACACTACACTACACTACACACTGAACTACGCCACACTGAACTGCACTACACTGAACTGCACCACACCGAACTGCACCACACCACACCGCACCACACTACACCGAACTACACTACACTGAACCACGCCACACCTGAACCACGCCACACTGAACCACGCCACACTGAACTGCACCACGCCACACCACGCCACACCACACTGAACCACACCACACCGAACTGCACCACACTACACCGCACCACGCCACACTGAACTGCACCACGCCACACTGAACTGCACCACGCCACACCGCACCACACCACACCGAACCTGCACCACGCCACACTGAACCGCGCCACGCCACACCGCGCCACGCCACACTGAACCTGCACCACGCCACACCGCACCGCACCACGCCACACCGCACCACACCGAACCACGCCACACCGAACTACACCACATTGAACTACACCACGCCACGCCACACCACGCCACACCGAACCACGCCACACCGAACCACGCCACACTGAACTACGCCACGCCACACTGAACTGCACTACACTGAACTGCACCACACTGAACTGCACCACACCACACCGCACCACACCACACCGAACCACACCACACCGAACCACGCCACACCGAACCACGCCACACCGAACCACGCCACACTGAACTGCACCACGCCACACCACGCCACACCACACTGAACCACACCACACCGAACTGCACCACACTACACCGCACCACGCCACACTGAACTGCACCACGCCACACTGAACTGCACCACACCACACTGCACCACACCACACCACACCACACTGAACTGCACTACGCCACACCGAACCACGCCACACTGAACTGCACCACACTACACTGAACCACGCCACACTGAACTGCACTACACCGAACTGCACCACACCACACCGCACCACACCACACCGCACCACACCACACCGAACCACACCACACCGAACCACGCCACACCGAACCACGCCACACCGAACCACGCCACACTGAACTGCACCACACCACACCGCACCACACCACACCGAACCACACCACACCGAACTGCACCACACTACACCGCACCACGCCACACTGAACTGCACCACGCCACACTGAACTGCACCACGCCACACCGCACCACACCACACCGAACTGCACCACGCCACACTGAACCGCGCCACGCCACACCGCGCCACGCCACACTGAACTACACCATGCTGCACCACGCCACACCGCACTGCACCACGCCACACCGCACCACACCGAACCACGCCACACCGAACCACACCACATTGAACTACACCACGCCACGCCACACCACGCCACACCGAACCACGCCACACCGAACCACGCCACACTGAACCACGCCACGCCACACTGAACTACGCTACACTGAACTACACTATGCTGCACTACGCTACACTGAACTGCACTACGCTACACTGAACTGCACTACGCTACACTGCACTACACTGAACTACGCTACACTGAACTACGCTACATTGCACTACACTACGCTACGCTACACTACGCTACACTACACTGAACTGAACTACGCTACACTGAACTACGCTACACTGAACTACGCTACACTGAGCTACGCTACGCTACGCTACACTACACTGAACTGAACTACACTGAACTGAACTGAACTACACTACACTATGCTCTCCTAATGCTCTGTGCTCCTCTCAGCAGACTGAAGAACACTACATCTTTTTCAGTACTTAGATTATATTCAGTGCGTTTCTGTGTGTGGGTAAACACCGGTGGCCAAAATTATTAGAACGGTAGTATCTTCAGCAGCTAAAAATGGTTTTAAGTCAGTTATTTCTATCTTTTGCTGTAGTGTGTCAGTAGGAAATATCAGTATACATTTCCAAACATTCATTTTGCAATTAATTGTTATAATCCAGTGAGATTTTTGTGCTCCACACAGAGATCTGATCTGATCGTCATCAGTCTGTCTGGAATGACATGAAGAAACAGAACAAACTGAGACTAAATCCAGAAGAACTGTGTCTCTGCTTCAAGAAACCTCCTGAGAAACTCTGCTCAAGTGCAGCGAGGACAAAACCTGCTTTAAACACAAAGGATGCTCACAACAAATGTTGATTTAATTCAGTTAATTGATAAAGAAAATCTATTTGACATTATTTTTAAAATCATCCTCAATTTTCAGCATTTTTACACAAGTGCCTAAAACTTTTAACAGTACTGTAGCTTTGCAGGTAGCTTTCTTGAAGCGTCTTGGAGACACAGTTTTTATACATAAAACCCGAACATTAGGCTCATAAAAAGTGAAATGACAGTACAGTGCAGTCAGACCAATCAATAGTTTTCAGTCACAGTCCGGCCTGTAGATCGCTGAATGTGTCTGTTTTATGTGTTTGGTGTTGGCTTGATATGGCTGTAACGCTTAAATCAGATACAGAGGTGACTAGAATCTGTGTTTGTGTTCACTAGACCTCAATCGCCGAGTGTCTGACGTATCTGGATAACGGTGTGGTGTTTGTGGGATCCAGACTAGGAGATTCTCAACTAGTTAAGGTTGGTAATCTCACAGATTCGTTATCGTTCTGTGATAATGCCGTGTTTGTTAAAGCAGCGTGGTGTTTTTGTGTGTTTGCAGCTGAATGTGGACAGTAATGACCAGGGTTCGTATGTGGCTGTAATGGAGACCTTCACTAACCTGGGGCCCATAGTGGACATGTGTGTGGTGGACCTGGAGAGACAAGGACAGGGTCAGGTGAGAGACGTCTGCGCATCACTGCGGTCCAGAAGAGCCCTGATTCAGATTCAGTGTGTGTCATCAGTTCCTGTGTTTGTTCCTGCAGCTGGTGACGTGCTCCGGAGCGTTTAAGGAAGGCTCTCTCAGGATCATTCGGAACGGCATAGGCATCCATGAGCACGCCAGCATCGACCTGCCCGGCATCAAAGGTGCGGTTCAGTGCTGTGAATGCACAGGATATTTGTGTGCTTATTTCCTTTTCCTGCTGTGCGAGTGTTGCTGATGTTTCAGCCGGGTAACTTGTTAAATTAAGGCGCTCTAATTTCTTGAAAAATATTGAACAGTATTATTGAGACTTTAAATAAAATAAAAAAAATCTAATTTAAAAGCTCATTGCAGCACTCTTCACCCTCAGTAATCAGATTAAACGAGTGGTTCTGCCGGTTGCTGCTGATTTACGGCATTTTACAAAAGCTTTTCTGACATCCAAACCATTTCCGACACTGAAGAAATATTGCTTCCTTTCTTACTTTATCGGCAGGGCTCTGACACAAACGTATGCTAATATTGTGTGTGTTTGTCAGGTCTGTGGCCTCTCCGCTCCGAGTCGGGCAGAGACACTGATGACATGCTGGTTCTGTCTTTTGTCGGTCAGACCAGGTGAGAAGAGTGTTTGGTTTACTCCGGTCTAGAGCTGACACACACCTCGTGTACTCACCACTGTCATCTGTGTGTGTGTGTGTGTGTGTGTAGGGTGCTGATGCTGAGCGGAGAGGAGGTGGAGGAGACGGAGCTGCCGGGGTTTGTGGATAATCAGCAGACGTTCTTCTGTGGGAATGTAGCGCATCAGCAGCTCATACAGGTGCGTGTACACACACACACACACACACACACACACACCTGAGCCGTACTGTACTGTGGTGGTGTGTTCACGTGTGTGTGTGTGTGTGTGTGTGCTCAGATCACGTCGGCGTCTGTGAGGCTGGTCACTCAGGACAGCAAGGCTCTGGTGAGCGAGTGGAAGGAGCCGCAGGGCAGGAACATCAGCGTGGCGTCCTGCAACAGCACTCAGGTGGTTCTGGCTGTGGGTCGAGTGCTGTACTACCTGCAGATACTCACAGGAGAACTCAAACAGATCAGGTACACGCACATACTGACACACACACACACACACACATATATTAGGCTATTGCTGCACGCTTCTTTGTGAAATTGAAATATAACAAAACTAAATTGAAACTTTAAAACAAACCCCAAATCAAATAAGTTACACAAAATAAATCTCTTCATATAAACAAACTAAGGCTTTGTCTGAGCTCTTTCCATTTAAAATGAGAGGCAACCACTGCATTTTAATCATCATCCAAACAAAGATGCAGCACACATGCAGCATGAGCGGATTTTAATCTAAATTAGACTATCATTTTGAAATTTGAAGCAAACTGACTTTAGTTTTGTGAAACTATACTACTTATAGTTACTATACTAAACATATCTGAAGGAAGCAGCAGACGATCTGAATGAGACGCAGGTTCACTCTCTGCCAGCAGGTGGCGCTTATCAACAGCAATGATACAGTGTTTCCTTGGTTACCGCTGTAAACAAAGCAGAGCTGCTTATGAACACTACTTTAATATGCATCGTTCAGAGGCAAGATGAAAAGAAAATACCACGTAAACTTTTCTAAAGACAGTCAGTTCCCTCAGGGATACGTTCATATAACCTTAAAAAGTCTTAATGTATTAAATTCAGATTCAGTGGGTCTTAAATATCTTCGGTCTCATTACCGCAAAAGTTTCACCAGTCTGACGGACCCAGGGACTGTTTACAATCATTGGACAGACGGAATTCAAAATGTTTAGTTTATTTATAACATGATGATGATGATGATAACATACCATAACAAGGGGACTATTTTGCTAAATATGTTACATTGATTTTGGCTCAAGAAACAAG
>NC_081172.1:34041463-34167696 GCF_012432095.1 Onychostoma macrolepis
TGAGTGTGTGTCCTCCGACAGGAACACTTCCAGACTGCAGACTTATCCGTGCACTAAACCAGGGATGTCAACGATTAATCGCTAATCAGAGTTAATCATTTATTAGATGAAGCTAATCAGTTGTCAGTGTGTAATTATGAGTGAAAGCTGTTGAGTTTAACTCATGCTCACTACACACACGCCCTTGAAATGCTGGAGTATGATGTCAAAAGAAAGATTTGAGCATTTATCTTTAAAGTAAAGATGATGTGCATTATAGATGCGTGATTGTATGTTAAAGTACAGCATGACAAGTAGATTGTCGTAATAAATCCAGCCCATCCTGCTGATATTCATGATTGAATTAGTTACTGGCAGCTCTAGAGCGATGGGAGTGTTCAGTGAATAACGCTGTGTGTCGTTGCAGGCGGATCTGCTATCAGGAGGTGTCTCAGTGCTTCGGAGTTTTGTCCAGTAGAGTAGAAATGCAGGACACCAGCGGGACCACAGCAGCCGTGCGGCCCAGCGCCAGCACACAGGTGTGTGTGTGTATAGTGTTGTGTAGTAATGCGTGTGTGTGTATATAGAGTGTTGTGTAGTAATGCGCGTGTGTGTGTGTGTGTGTGTGTGTGTGTGTGTGTGTGTGTGTGTGTGTGCTCAGGCTCTCTCCAGCAGCGTCAGCTCCAGTAAGCTGTTTCCCAGCAGCACTTCTCCTCACGAGACGTCGTTCGGGGAGGAGGTGGAGGTGCACAGTCTGCTGGTGGTGGATCAGCACACGTTTGAGGGTAAGTGCAGGGATTAAAGCTTACTGTCGCTACAATGGATTTCTGTCAATTGGAAAAAATTAGGGGGAAAATGATATTGATTTTAATCCAACAGTTCAATAAACAAGTACTGCCTGATTTTGCTCTTTTTCATCAACGAATATAGTTCCAAATAAAGTAACAGCTGAGCCGCTGCATCTCTAAAAGCAAACAGCGCGGTTTCATTCATGAATGAAAGTGCCTTTTTGAACGAATCTAGTGAGTCAGTGATTCATGATTCCTCATCCATAAACAGTCACTTGCTTTATTCCTGAATGAATCAGCTGTTCGAACGAATCAATTGAATGAATGATTCAGTGCTAAAGTCAGTGACTTCGCCGTTGGCGGATTTTGTTTCATTTTGAGTGTATAATTTCAGTTATTTAAATCATTTTAATATTTTTGTATTCAAAATTGTATAATTAAAACATCAATCTCCACATGAATTGATGAATTTAATTGCACTCATGCTACCTCTGATCCTCATTAAACGTCTGAAAATGTACCTACAAGCCACTGTGAAATGATGCGACCTAAATCATCTTATTATAAATACTAAAAAAACTGAGGAAATGGTTTTTGACCCCAAGTCAGTTGGGAACCACTCACCCGTGTTTATTCATGAGGAACCCATTAAACAAGTGTGCTCCTATAAATACCTGGGCGTTTATATGGATAACTCGCTCACCTGGGGACCCATGTAGATAGTTTATGTTCTCGTGTACAGCAGAGGTTACATTTTCTACGAAGACTGAGCGTTTGTGGGGTTCAGCAGAATGTAATGTATGTATTTTACCCGGCTGTAATTGGAAGTGTACTACATTATGGTTTGGAAATATAACCGTTCCATCTAAAGCCAAATTGGCACGTCTGGTAAAGATGGGAATTATAGGAAAAAGGGAATATCAAACCTTGGAATCATCCTATGAGCAGTCGGTTTAAGGAGGTCACTGAGATATTATCTGACCCCTCACATGGCGTATACCCGGAGTATGAGTAGCTGCCTTCTGGCGGACGATATAGGCTTCCTGTGTGCAGATACATTCTTTTAAGAAATCTTTTGTACCTACGTCAGTTAGACTTTTAAACATGTAATTTATTTATGTAACCCTTGGTGGTTATGATCGTTATGGTGGTTTGGAATGTTGGTTTCTATCCTGTGTGTGTGTGTGTGTGTGTGTGTGTGTGTGTGTGTGTGTGTGTGTGGGCTCCAGGGTCCAAGATAAATTTCCCCATTGGGGACCATTAAAGCGTATTGTATTTAGTGTTCTTCTGTTCCACCTCTGTAGTACAAATTAATTTTTTATTAATACTAATTTCATACAATTGGTAACTTATTTGTTTTATTCTATTTATTGTATTTTATTTAAATAGAAATTTTAAAAAGCTTATAAACACAAATTTTTGAATTTGAGACAGATGAAAATTATGCCATTAAAAAGGTAAAAGAAAATACCCTGTAAGTCACTGAGTAAAGCGTCACCTCGTATTAGGAATGCTCATTTTTGATCAGAATTTTTGATTATTGATCAGAAGGTGCTCCTAATATATATATATATATATATATATATATATATATATATATATATATATATATATATATATATATATATATATATATATATATATATATATATATATATATATATATATATATATATATTTTTTTTTTTTTTTTTTTTAAGTAGGAGGACAAGAGCTCCTAAAAAGAAAAGTAAGCACAGAGCCATGTGTAACGCATTAGATCCGTGCATGAGGTCTTAAAGAGACAGCAGCCTAATTAAACCTGCTGCTGTCTGTCATTATACAGTGAAGACTATCCAGTGCTATTTTAGTTGAATAGATTAGTTAGACCTAACTGAAAAAAATTAAAGTACTGTTAATTTAATTTGTATTTTATTGTTTTTGTTTGTGCTATTGATTGTCATAAATGTATTTGTTCTTATTTTATTATTTACTGTTTACTTGTCTTTGTTTAGTTAAAATAAATTCAATGCTGAGTGCAGGTGATTGTTGGGTGGGGAGGGGGCGTGGTCCATGGGAGATGGACCATTTAATAAAATTAGAAAATTAGTGTGTGTGAGACGTCTGACGCTGTCTCTCTGCAGTGCTGCATGCGCATCAGTTCCTGCAGAACGAGTATGCTCTCAGTATGGTGTCCTGTAAGCTGGGCAGAGATCCTGCCGTGTACTTCATCGTCGGCACCGCCATGGTGTATCCAGAGGAGGCGGAGCCTAAACAGGGCCGCATCATCGTCTTTCACTATACAGACGGTAACCATCAGACACACCCCTGATTATTTCCAGAAGTGGTGTGTTCTGCGTGATGTTTCTCACGGCTGTGTGTGTGTGTGTGTGTGTGTGTTGAATCATGGGGTGTTTCCAGGCAAACTGCAGACGGTGGCAGAGAAGGAGGTTAAAGGTGCGGTTTACTCCATGGTGGAGTTTAATGGCAAACTGCTGGCGAGCATCAACAGCACCGTGAGTTTCCTCCCATCATGCCGTTCAGTGTAATGTGTTTCCTGTGCGGCGCTGACGTCGGTGTCTCCACAGGTGCGTCTGTACGAGTGGACGGCGGAGAAGGAGCTGAGGACGGAGTGTAATCACTATAATAACATCATGGCCCTGTATCTGAAGACTAAAGGCGACTTCATCCTGGTGGGCGACCTGATGCGCTCCGTGCTGCTGCTGGCCTACAAACCCATGGAGGGCAGCTTCGAGGAGGTGACGCCGCCGCCGGGAATTCTGGGATTTCTAGTTGTAAAAGCTGTTGTGGTTCTTAATTTCCTCTCGCTGTTTTCATTTCCTTAGATTGCTCGTGATTTCAATCCTAACTGGATGAGTGCTGTTGAAATCCTGGATGATGACAACTTCCTCGGAGCGGAGAACGCTTTCAATCTGTTCGTCTGCCAGAAGGACAGGTAATGGATCGAGCGGGGAAGTGACCGATCGATTGACGTGACTGGCAGGTGCTGGGGGTGCGATCACATTTACCCGTGATCGGTGAAATCATAGTTCAGTATGAATCCACGTGATCGGGGTTTTGCAGGAGGGGGAGAGATTTCACGTCCGGTTGATAAGCTCCAGTTCGTCATGTTGAGCAGCAGAAAGCCTGTGCTTCATTCACTGCATACACTGTTGATGTACCCAGCATGCACTGCAACAGTTTTGGAGGCTGGTACGGGATCATTTGCAGAGAGATGGCTACACACTCGCTGTTTCTCTAAAAGTCATTAAAGTAAGGGATAATGCACAGCCGGCTGCGCGTTAAATCATTTCAGTGCATGATGTGGAGTGCATTAAAATTGTTTAATGCACAGCTATCCGTGCATTATCCCGCTTATACCATAGTCAGCCAGCATTGACAAGTTAAAACTGTTAATGATGTTTGCAGCACAATATTTGACCAGAAGCATAAAAATTAGTGCTGGGCGGTATACCAGTTCATACCGAATACTGGTGTTTATTTTTTTTATGATATGAATTTTTAAAATACCGCAATACCGGTGTTATTTAAATAACGTTCGGAACGCGGCACGGTTTGAGTGGGGTCTCTTCACTACTGCATTGTGGCGAGGACACAGCTGTATGTGTTACTGAGCGTGAAAGCTCTGAAGCTGTAGAACTAACGTGACGACACAGAAGAACTCATCCACGATATCCAGCGCGCCGCCATCAGATCCCGCGTCTCACACACACGAGCGTGACTTTAGCACTGTATTTAGCAACTTTCAGACCATTTTAGCGGCTTTTTTCCATAGAACGTACAAACTGACAAACCTAGCGACTTTTTTGGATAAACCTTAGCTATGGTTCAGTTGGAAGATGTGTCCAGTGCTGCCCCGCGAGCGTGAGATCTGACTCCCGGCGCAGCGTCGCATCTCTCTGCGTCTGCTCTGTGCAGCGAGTAGGGTTGGGTACCGAGACCCGGTACCAATATGGCACCGGTACCTAAGTAACCGGTATGTACTAGAACCGAATCAGAACAGAGATTTCGGTGCCTCATTTCGGTGCCATGCCTGAGCGATCGATTAAAATATTTTTCCTTTGTTTCTCCGAAACGAACGTAAGCAGCATCATCACCGGCACCGCACGTGAAAAATAATTTCCCGACTGAGAAAATGCACGTGAACTCACGTCTGAAAGCTCAAATAATACTAGTCCAACAAATCTTTGTAGTAGTAACGCAAGTGTGCTGTTTTCACATTCCGACTTAAAAGCACAACTCGGGAAATGAGAGCATCCGAGGAGCGCGTGAATGCAGAGATTACACTCGCTCTGACGGCAGCAGGTAGCGTTCCATTAACTAGCTACGCTAAACATGCTTACATTAGGGCTGGGCGATATGAGCAAAAATTCATATCTCTGTATCTTTTGGCTGATGTGTTGTATATGGTATCTCGGTATTTTGTATTTGGATTAAACAAATAAAGTGAATGTAAGCATGTAGGCATATATTATATGCAAAAAGGGTTAAAATCACATTACATTCTAACATTGTAACATTTCAATCTAAAAACAAAAATAATGCTTTTAAAGCAGAAGTTAAATTTACTAAACTAAAAATGAAAATAAAGCACAGACTGAGTAGAAATGGCTGTTTTGATTACCCCATTACTTTACAGTTAGTGCTATCATACAAATACAATTACTGGTAGGTTTAAAATTCTGCATATCACATTTATTGTCCAACTACAAATATTTCAGCAAAATGTATATTTTAGTCAGAGTTATAGCGCTCCGAGTTTTTTTTAAAGCCCTTCATATAAAGCTTGTCACGTTTAGAACAAATTGTATTATGCACTTTCTCTGCAGCAGTTCAGTCTGTGTCCTCCCTAGATATCTTTTCAGCTGCGCTCGTATCAAGCTTGTAAAGAATATATGGATATATCAATATACCGCCCAGCCCTAGCTTAAATTAAAATGCCTAAAACTAAAATTATCTTGTATTCACGTTTTTAAACCTGTTGTCCAACAAAAGAGAACATTATAACCTTTTTAGTCCACAGCAGTTAAATGATCTGTGATCTGATGTAGCTTCTTGTCACAGAATGACGCAGAAAATATGTTCCATAGGCTACTAATGCATCGATTAGCAATGGATTATAAATATACTTAATTATTATGAAAATACCAGCGATGGCTTGAATAACACAGATAAACTATATATTGTTGTAGTCGAGTGTTTAATGTATTTGTTTTATCATTCAAAACGTTTATATCTTCTGTTTACTCAGTTACAGCAATAGCAATGCCTTTGTCCATATTGGGGATTTCCTGGAGCTTCATGAATTGCATAAATAAAGTGTGTTTACATATATATAACAAGTATCGGTTCAGGCACCGTTTAGGCACAGGCACCGTTTTAAAAGTATTGATTTGGCACCGGTATCGAAAAAAACCCAAACGATACCCAACCCTAGCAGCGAGCGGCTGAGAAGCAGCGCATTCAGCAGCCGTACCGCAGCAGACAAAACAGCGAGACAAGCACCTGCCGGTAACTGACTGTTTGGGATTATAAATATGAGTATAGTTCGTCTGTTAATATTATGCACTTTTTTTTCATTTTGTTATTTTTTTTGTTTGTTACTCAGACGCAGGCAGCGCGCTGCATGAGACAAAAAAGTAATATAGCCGCTCTTTAGTGTAACGTTAGATGCATGTTGACGATGTCGCGATTATAAACGAGTGACTCCTGGTTAACATGTATTACTGGGTCGTGTTTAGTCACCATTTAGTGTGGAATTTTTCTACAATATTCGCTCATCACGGCTGTAAAATAGGGCATCTAAGTCAATCTACTGCAGTTTTTCCTCTCAATCAGTAGAAAATGTGATTAACACCCGGTCATGCATGAAAAAATAAATACCGTCATATACCGTGAAACCGGTATAACGTTGAACAATACCGTGATATACATTTTTGGTCATAGCGCCCAGCACTAATAAAAATGACAGTTTTGTCCGTTACAGCTCATTAGCACCAACATTCTGCCAGCTTCAGATCAGACTCGGAGATGAAATCACATTTATTTGAATTAATTATTGAGAGAGAAAGAGATGACCGTTAGAATAGAACGGCGTCCCGGCGGGTGACGGAGGACGTCTGCGTAGCGTTAGCTCCGGTGAAAAGTGACGAACACAGAAGCGCAGAGGAGAGAGCAAAACAATACGCCAGTCACAAATTAAAGTACAAAACAAGAATTTCTAAAGAAAAATGTGGGAGGATTTTGATATAAGCCAAGAGGAGACTGGTTTTGCTTTGCTCCTGTAAACAAACGTTGGTTCTCGTGAGACTAGCATGTTCTCACCGGAGCTACGACAAATCTGACTCTGCTGCAGTCTAGAATTAATCCGCTGGTCTCGTCTGACCGGAGGAGAACGCCACACTGTTTCCCTGTTTAATACTGTAAAGCTGCTTTGACACAATCTGCACTGTTAAAAGTATCGTTTACATTTTATCGATACCAATACTGCTTATCAATACTGTTATCGATACTATTTGGAGTGAAAAGTTGTTGAAAATTTCAAGTTATTTTATTACTGCTGAACTTTAGTAACTGTATTTCTTCAGTCAGGAGCAGTGAGTTATTTTTCTCTGTGTTTTATTTTATTAATATTAAAGGAATAGTTCACCCATAAATGAAAATTGTCATCATTTACTCACTCTCAAGTTGTTTTAAACCTGAATGGGTTTCTTTCTTCTGTTATCTTCAAGATATTTTGAAGAATGTGGGAAACCAAACAGGTGCTGGTCTCCAGTGATTAACACATTTTTTCTGCTATCAAAGTCAGTGGAGACCAGCACCTGTTTGGCTGCCCTCATTCTTCAAAATATCATCTTCAGCACAAGAATAAAAATTAATACAGGTTTGGCACAACATGACAGTGATTCAATTTTTGGGTGAACTATCCCTTTAATGACAGTTAAAGTTAGTTCTGTCCCTTTAAGACCTGCACGCATGTGTTCCTTGTGTGTTTTAGACAGTATTAGCGCAATCAGACGTTAACTAAGTAAACGTGCAGTTTGACCGGCCTTTTAGTGTACGCTAGGGGTGGCACGATACATGTATTCGTACAGAACCGTCACGGTACGGACATCTCGGTTCGGTGCATGAGGCCTTACGACGAATACAAGCAATTCAGCCTCAATCCAGAAGGGGGCGCCCGCAGTAATGCAGCGCTGCTTGATAACCGCCAGCAGAAGAACAGCGAATGCTGAGCTGCGCTTGAAAACAAAGCCCCCAGACAGTGAGCATGTGCTGACTCTGAACGCGTCTCTCACTGATAAGAGAGTATACTTTAAAGGCTTGCACTCAACTGTTTGTGAAATGGGGCTTTGAGCTCGTGTATCCTACCTCTCTCATTCAGCACAAATCCATAATATTTCCATATTTGTGATGTAATGTATCTGAATGCTAAACTATTATTCATTATGTAAATGATAGGCTTTGTGCTTCAGTCGTGTTCCAGCACAGAGGCGCGAGCTGATGTTTGGTTCACTGTATTTTAATTTGATAAACTACCAACTGCGCTGTCAAGTTAGCAATGCTGGAACTGATGTGTGTGTGTGTATATATATATATATATATATATATATATATATATATGTGTATGTACTGCAGATTTTATGTATATAACAATGTAATAATATTTAGTATTTTGACATCTAGGTGAAAAAAAATAATTTGTACTACTGTCCGAGCATAGTAGATTTGTTTTTCCCCTGTTGTACTGAAATCGCATCGAACCGTGACGTCTGTGTCTGTGCCACCGCTAGTGTAAGTGCTCTGGGTAAGCGCATGTCAGAGCAGCACGTGAATGAAATGTTTAACCAGCAAGGCTTTAAAGCAAACGCAAATAATGTACTTTTGTGATTGGGAATAAGTGCAGTGTCTGGTGAGTGTAACTCTACCGCTGAATCAACATTTGATGTGAATGTGTCTCGCGAGTTGCAGTTGGAGCTGGAGCCTGGAGACAGTAAATACAGCGCATTGCTTGAGGTAGATGTTTTGTTAGTAAATGTTTCATTATATTACTAGTGTTGCCTCCTTTGTTCACTATAACACTGCTGCATATATTGCATCTGACACTGGTGTCGCTTAGTTTTGTAACGTGAGCCCACACCTTCGAACGTTTCACTCTCGCCGCCACTGATTGCACGCAAACACACACCGCACATGCGCACGGATATCACACACACGTCTAGCAAACGTCAACCACACCATTCAGTAGGGACGTAACGATTAACCGCGAGCCGGTTGAAAATCGATTCAAATATGTGACGATTCAAATCGGTTGAGATGCGAAACAAATCGCGATTCAATTAGGGTAGTTTATATGAATGCATGTCTGAGGGGAACTTACTGTCTTTAGAAAAGTTTAGATGGTATTTTTCTTCTCATCTTGCCTCTGTATAATGCATATTAAAGTTCATAAGTGCAGCGCTGCTTTGTTTACAGCGGAAACCAAGGAAACGCTTAAAGCGCCACCTGCTGGCAGAGAGTGAATCTGCGTCTCATTCAGCTCGTCTGCTGTTTCTATGTATAATTTCACAAAACTGAAGTCATACCATTCTGTTTTTGCTTCAAATTTCGAAATTATACAGTCTAATTTAGATTAAAAACTGCTCCTGCTGCATGTATGCAGCATCTTTGTTTGGATCATGATTAAAATGCAGTGCCTCTAATTTTAAATGGAAAGAGCACAGACAAAGCCTTATTTAGTTTTTATGAAGAGATTTCTTTTATTTATGTTACTTATTTTATTTGATTTGGGGCTTGTTTTAAAATTTCAGTTTAGTTATTTACATTTACATTATATTTACATTTTGTTATTTAGCAGACGCTTTTCTCCAAAGTGACTTACAAATGAGGACAATAGAAGCAATCAAAACCAACAAAAGAGCAATAATATGCAAGTGCTATGTTAGTATATTATTATAGTGTTATATTTCAATTTCACAAAGAAACGTGCAGCTTTTTGTCCAAGCAATAATAAAAGAACATATTTAATTTATTTGTCTTAAATCTCATTTTCTTAAAAAAAATCGTGAATCGAATCGTGAGTTGAGTGAATCGTTACATCCCTACCATTCAGTGAAGAAAATGTCAAGCAACTGCTTCTAATTCATCATTAGTGTTGAAGTATGCGGAGATAAAACAATGCAAGTATCGATAACAGTAGCGTTTGTCCTGAAGCTCATCGGTAGTCTGTTATTGACCCAGTCACGTACCAGTCCAAAAAAATACTGGTTCTCGGTACCCATCCCTATATATAAGCACTATATAAATAATGGTGTGAGGCACTGTTTATTATGGATGGATGCGCTTTTTTGGACTTCTTTTGGACTGTTGGAAAATAACAGCCGTTCACTGCCATTATAAAGCTTGGAAGAGCCAGGACGTCTTTAAATATAACTCCGATTGGATTCGTCTGAAAGAAGAGGGTCAAACACACCTAGGACGCCTTGAGGTTGAGTAAATTATGGGCTAATTTTCATATTTGTGTGAACTAACCCTTTGGTCGTTTGGTTGTGTGTCCTCCAGCGCGGCGACTACAGACGAGGAGCGGCAGCACCTGCAGGAGGTGGGTCTGTTCCATCTGGGCGAGTTTGTCAATGTGTTTTCACACGGATCTCTGGTGCTGCAGAATCTGGGCGAGAGCTCGACTCCGACGCAAGGCTCGGTGCTGTTTGGCACCGTCAACGGCATGATCGGTGAGCTTCTGTCCGTTCACTCACACACAGCAGTCCTTAACGCCGTCGTGTCAGTGTTCAGTCTGAACCACAGAAGAAGACTGAACTGTTCTGCTGTATCTGTGAGGACTGATTTAGAAACAGAGCGAGACGTGTCCAAATACAGCGCTATTAAGAGCTGTTTGTGAGGAACGAGGTGAAGCAGGGTTTAGTCGTTAGCTGTGGAGCCGGTTTTGTTCATATCAGACTCGTTATGAAGAATCTGAAGCAGCTTTCCTTTGTAACGCCGTGTCCTGACTCCACACCAGACGCGCCGCGACAGCCAATCAGAAGCGTGTGTGGGCGGAGCCTCTCTGGAAGCGCTCTGCACTCGAAAAGAAATGGATAAGTTTATGATCTAATTCGTTAATATTAAAGATTTTTAGCATTATTAAATATACATACCGAGTGACTGATACCATATTTATGGAAAGCACTCGTTGGTTTGCAGTGAGTTCACAGTTTTAACGTACATCTTTGCTTAAACTTATTTTCAAGATCTGAGGTAAACTATCCGTCGTTGCTTTCAGCACGGCTATAGAGTCACGCAGTGTGATACTTAAACTCACATTAGACACGTTTAACTTTGAATAAAGCACACAATCACCTGAGATTATCGCTGTCATATAGTCTGTATGTTCTTGTTCCAGCCGCAAGGAAATAGAAACTGTTTCTAAAATAGAAATTTTGTGTGTCGCCGTCGTGGCTGGTTATGACGAACTCTTTTTGCGTCGCGTGTAGTTAGGACCCAGTGTAAGATTTCCAGAGATGTTCAGCTGAATTTCCAGATAAACTGCATTATAGCTTGATGTCATTGCTGTGCTGCTGGTTTTGTGAGTAAATGTGAGTTTTGATGATGATTTGTTGTGTGTTTGAGGTTTGGTGACGTCGCTGTCGGAGGGCTGGTACAGTCTACTGCTGGATCTACAGAACAGACTCAACAAAGTCATCAAGAGCGTCGGCAAGATCGAGCACAACTTATATCCTTCAGCAGCTGTGTGTGCGCGTGTGTGTGTGTGCGCGTGTGTGTGTGTGTGTGTGCGCGCGTGTGTGTGTGCGCGCGTGTGTGTGTGCGCGCGTGTGTGTGTGTGCGCGCGTGTGTGTGCGCGCGTGTGTGTGTGTGTGAGTATTAACTCTGGCAGAACTCTGGTGTTGTTGAAGTCCTTGACTAGCGCCACCTGGAGGTCGTTCCACACGGAGCGTAAGACTGAGCAGGCCACCGGGTTCATCGATGGAGATCTGATCGAGAGCTTCCTGGATCTGGGTCGTGCGAAGATGCAGGAGGTGGTCAGCACACTGCAGGTGATCACGCGCTTGTGTTTCATCATCGTTTATGCTCTGATGTAGAATCCCTCCTGATGAAGGTTTGCGCTCGTGAATCGTCGGTCGTATTATACGGTGATGTGCGGTTAAAGCGCTGCGTCCCAGCTGACCGGATGTGTTTGGACTCATCTGACCGTCTCTGTCAGGTGTGTTTGGTTAGGAAGAGTTCAAAAATGGCTCTGTCCAAAGAGAATATTGAATTATTACTACAATACTGATTTCTCACTATACATAAAGTCAGATGTTTAAAAAAAGGGCAAAAACCAACATCTATATGCCAACTGCAATTCAGCTCAACTTTTATGTAATTGCACGTAAAGGATTGTGGGATATCATAGGTGTGTTCCATTTCTTTGCAGTAAAGATGGGAGCACCAGCAGAGTTATGAGTGTGACATCACACACAGGCCTCGCTTCGATTCGATTCACAGGATATTTGATTTAAAATGAATAAGAACAAAGCAAAAACACACGATACGTGTTCTTAATTCTTCATTTTGCAGAAGCAGTGTTTAAAAATCTTGCCCTTATATAAAAGTATGAAAGTGACCAGTCTATAATGCTCTGACCTGAGTGACTCTTAAATATGAACTCTCCGGTACAGCTTCATGAATCCGTCAGTAGACAGGAAGTGATGCGATCGCTGGTTGCTTCGCTGGTGTCTCCAGAAACAGGGCTGGGAAACCCCGAGCTGAAGATACGTTCACCAAAGATTGATGTTTCATTTAAAAGATTATTTAATTGTAATAAAAATGCCCCGTTCTCCTGCTACAAAGACTTCTGCAGCAAACGTGTTCTCACAGACGCAGAGCGAGCGTCTCCGGTGGTCTCCCGTACTGCAGTGTGCTTGTGTAAACTACATCTGTCTTCATTCGCTCGTGTGTGTGTGTGTGTGTGTGTGCTGCAGATTGATGACGGCAGCGGGATGAAGCGCGAGGCGACGGTGGACGAGGTTATTAAAATCGTGGAGGAGCTGACGCGGATCCACTAACCGCGAGCGTCACACATCTGTACATAACTATACATAAATCAGAGCGTGTGTGTGTGTGTGTTTCACTCCAGCTGAATGAATCGAGTGCAGTCACGCTCACACACTCACGTCCTCGTGCTTGTCCTGTGAGCCTCCAGAGGAAGACCCTCGCTGTCTGCTGGGTTCTGATTCTGCCAGCACTGATCCGCAATAGTTTTAGTGAAGCGTTTATCATTGTGGTGTCTCTGTTTGTTCATTTATTTTAATAAAGTTTCCTTCAGTACTTTGGGCCTGTTGTGTTTTATCAAGTTTGTTTGTGTGTGTGTGTTCTTTTAATAAAAGCAGCACATTACATACATGAGCGATGAATCATGAGTCATATTATATCTTCTCCGTGTGCCGCTGCTATTGAACGTGTCTGGATAATGTGCAATAAACCCAGACAGGCTGATATAAGAGCTCAAATCAGAGCCGGACTGTACATTATCCTGTGTATTACATGACTGCTTACTTCATAAATAAATAAATGGACATGAAATATTGATTTGAGTGGGCATTATTTTATTATGAGAAACAAGAGCGTGTGATATGAGACACGAGAAACGGCGGTCTAGCATCACTCGACTCCAGAAACACATCGCTGATCATGTCCTGATCCATCTGATATAATCATGATTGAAATAATATACGACTCCTTCATACATTAAACAAATTATTGTGCTTGGTGTCAGCTCTTATGAATATTAGTTATTTGTATTATGTTTTAAAGCATTCTGTCCATTTAGCTTGTATTAAAACTGGAGATTCCTGACAAACCAGGACTAATGAAGGGTCCATCTGTAGACCGCTTCAAGCAGACGAGCTGCTCTCGACGATCCACAGCAGGGTTTATTGGGTAACGAGCAGAGCACATCTTGTTTCTATGCTACCCTTGTGTTTGTGGTTATAATGAGCTGAATCCGCTGTGTGTAATCAGGGAGACGTGTGGAACACATCTAACAGTGTCGAGACGTTTGGGAAGTTTTAGGCAATGGTTCCTGCTCCTCTGGCAGAACTTCTCTCTCATCATGTGTTTCTGGTCTGTAAACGTTCAGACACTGCAGTAGATACTCATCATCATCATCATCATCATCATGGACCCACGACTCAGCCTTGATGAAAGTACCTGCAGTGATAAATCCAGTCCAGTCCTGATGGTTAATGGTATTGAGTATCGATGATGGATTCCTGTTCTGTCAAGCAAGATGAGGCACAAACCTCTGATTCCTGCCGTCATACACATAATACAGCAAATGTTTTCATCTTGAACAAGCCTTCTATAATCGTGCAGATCATCAGTGAGCTTCAGATCCGGTAAATACATCCATTTCAATATAACACTGTAAATAGCATGCATCATTGCTAAAGAAACTATTTCCCTGCAACGTTCAGTTTGTTCATTATGGCTTCTGATGCTCTGATATATGTTTATGCAGTTTAGTTTGTATATGACACTCATAAGCAGTGTGATTTCAGTTTGAGAGGATGTGAACTGAGATTCATGAACAAAGATCCTCGACGAGAAACCTTTGAATCATCTCCATGCTGATTACACTGAACGAGAACACACATTCAGCAAGAAAAGGTACCTGGACTTTATTAGTCAGTCACTAGTCATCATGTTTGTGATCATCTAAACATATTTAAGATGTCCCAGCTGTATTAATGTCCCGTCACACATCACTAAATAAATACCCAACTCTCTCAGTTCTGTTGATCCAAACATACAGATGCATCTGCTTCAGCTGTAAACCTCTTTAGCTGATCTGTTGTTCCGGCTCGTGAACCATATACTGCATAACATAAGCTTCACGTCTTCATGAAAATGTTCTTGCATGTTTTGTCAAATCTGAACTCCGAACTTGTACTAAAGTTCATTGCAACTCTTCAGTTTGATGGAAACTCCACAAACATTGCTGCTGTATGAACATAACTAAACATATAGTCCTATTCTAAGATTGGGATTTTCTGAAACTAAACTAACTACTGTATGTTTGAGAAGAATTTAAAGAGGATCACTGGGTGTTATTTGTGTGTCAGTGAATATAATGCTTCACACGGCAGCCGGTGCTTCGCTCTCCAGTGTTTTTGTTAGTTTTTCCTGTTTTTTGTTTTTCAAACACGATCAGTTTCACCAGGGGATGAACTGCTGAACATTCGGCAGAACACACCACAAAATCTCCTACCGGTTTTCGATTATTCGGACGTTTTGCTGAACATAGTAGTCGGCAGAGCAGTGGCGCTACCCAGCATCCATCTGGCGAATCTCCGATCTCTACCCAACTTCTTCTGCTCTCCTGGACAAATAAGGATTTCTCACACTCTGCTGCTCTGTATTTCATGGAAACCTGGCTGAATGACACCATTCCAGACAGCGCTTCATCTGCCGGGCTTTCAGCTGATCAGCGCAGATCGGACGCAGAATCAATGGGGAAATCGTGTGGCGGCGGGACATGCTTCTACTTCAATGAGAGGTGGTGTACAGATGTAACAGTGTTAAAGAAGATGTGCTGTTCAGACCAAGAAGCACTTTTCATTAACTGTAAGCCTACAGTTATGTGAGCTCAGCTTTACAGAAACTGGCTGATCTGATCAAAGACACAGAACAACAACACTCAGACTCTGTTTTAATCATTCTTGGGGACTTTAATCAAGCAAATCTCTCACGTGAACTGCCAAAATACAAACAGCACATCACATGTCCCACCACAGAAAGTAATATATTGGATCACTGTTACACCACAATAAAGAATGCATATCACTCTGTCACACGGGCAGCTTTGGGGCTCTCTGATCACTGCCCGGTTCATCTTATACCAACCTACAGGCAAAAACTTAAATCTGCTAAACCTGTGGTAAAGACTGTAAAGAGATGACACGAGAAAGAAACGAGACAGAGCGGGTTTTACAAGCCTGTCTTGACCTGACTGATTGGAGTGTTTTTGAAGCTGCTGCCACCGATCTGGACGAGCTCACAGAGACTGTAACTTCATATATCAGTTACTGCGAGGATATATGCATTCCCACCAGGACTTATGTAACATTCAACAATGATGAGCCATGGTTTACAGCAAAACTCAGACACCTTCGTCAGGCCAAAGAGGATGCCTACAGAAATGGGGACAGAGTCTTGTACAATCAGGCCAGGAGCACACTGAATAAGGAGATTAGAGTGGCTAAAAGGACCTACACTAAACAGCTGGAAGATCAGTTCACTTCCAATGACTCCGCTTCAGTGTGGAAAGGCCTGAAAGCCATCACCAAGTACAGTACACCATCCCCCAGCACTGAGGTGAATCAACTTACTGAAGACCTGAATGAGTTTTATTGTAGATTTGAAACCCCCCACACCTGTCTTGACCATCTCTCTACACAACCGATAACGCCTCCAGCAACCCCCCTCTCCCCCACTCCTGTACTTCAGATCAGTGAAGAAGATGTGCGCCAGGTCTTCAGGAGGAACAAGAGAAGGAAGGCACCAGGCCCAGACGGTGTGAATGAATGAATGATGCATTTATATAGCGCTTTATTGTGTATTGCTGTACATCCAAAGCGCTTTACAATCATGTGGGGGGGTCTCTCCTCAACCACCACCAGTGTGCAGCATCCACTTGGATGATGCGACGGCAGCCTCAGGACAACAGCGCCAGTGCGCTCACCACACACCAGCTACAGGTGGAGAGAGAGAGAGATAGAGCCAATCAAGTGGATGGGGATTATTAGGAGGCCATGATTGACAAGGGCCAGTGGAGGGAATCTGGCCAGGACACCGGGGATACACCCCTACTTTTTACGAGAAGTGCCATGGGATTTTTAATGACCACAGAGAGTCAGGACCTCAGTTTAACGTCTCATCCGAAAGACGGTGCTTTCTGCCAGTATAGTGTCCCCGTCACTAGGACCCACACAGACCACAGGGTGAGCACTCCCTGGTGGTCTCACTAACACCTCTTCCAACAGCAACCTAGTTTTCCCAGGAGGTCTCCCATCCAGGTACTGACCAGCTCAACCCCGCTAGCTTCAGTGGGCAACCAGTCTTGGGCTGCAGGGTGATATGGCTGTCTCACGAGCCTGTCTGAAAACCTGTGCTGACCAGCTGGCCCCCATCTTTAGATCTTCAACAGATCTCCACCATCATCCCTGTCCCAAAGAAACCCAAGATAACAGGACTTAATGACTACAGACCTGTGGCTCTAACGTCTGTCATCATGAAGTAATTTGAAAAACTGGTTCTGGCTTATCTGAAGGACATCACTGGACCCTTACTGGACCCCCTGTGGTTTGCTTACCGGGCAAACAGGTCTGTGGATGATGCAGTCAACATGGGACTGCACTTCATCCTGCAGCATCTGGACAAATCAGGGTCTTATGATGGCGGCGCGATCAGACGCAGCGGCTGCTCCAGGTCCCAAAGACGGTGCTTTTTTGCCTTTTAATGTCGTCTGTTCGTCTCCAAATAGTGTAAATTTACCGCTAGTTCATAAGGAAACCACTCCTAAACTCATATATGTTCGCCAAAGACTTTTGGATATCGGCAACGCATACAAAGACCAACTCTCGCCGCTACTGAGAAGCTACGAGGCCTCTGTTTCCTGCTGAAGCCGGACCTCGAGACCGCGGCATCGCCTACTGTCGCTACCCGCACAAGGCGGCGTCATAGCGGTGTGAGAGAGGGCCAGGCCATGGCGGAGGTATCTGAGCTAGGCTGAGGAAAACCCCACAAGACCGGCTCTTCCAACACTCATGCTCTCAAACGTTCGCTCTCTGGAAAACAAACTGGACTTAATTCAACTCAGTCGATCAACACAGCGTGAGACAAGGGATTGTTGTGTGTTTGTTTTCACTGAAACATGGCTGAAGGACAACATCCCGGACTCCGCCATTCAGCTGCGGACTAACTTGCTACCGCGCGGACAGAGATTCATCACTGTCTGGTAAGACTCGCGGCGGTGGCTTGTGTGTCGTCAACAAAGAATGGTGTAACAATGCTGGGGTAGTGACAAAACACTGTTCATCGCTGGTGGAGTTTATGTTTGTGAAGTGTCGACCGTTCTATCTGCCGCGGGAGTTCACGGCCATTGTTATTGTCGCGTATACATCCCCGTGCGCAAACGCAAAGGACGCGTCATGAGCTGTACAGCGCCATCAGCGAACAACAAACAAATAACCCGGCGGCTTTTTCATCATAGCCGGTGACTTCAACCACGCAAACTTAAAGACAGTTTTGCCAAAGTTCTACCAACATGTGAACTTTGCAACAAGGAAATAACACACTGGACTTTGTTTACACAACAGTTAAGGCGCATACAAAGCTGAACCCGCCCCCACCTCGGGTACTCGACCACATCTCTGTTATGCTAATCCCAGCATACAGACCACTTCTGAAACTGGCCAAACCGGTTCACAAACAGATCAAGGTATGGCCAGACAATGCCACCTCAGCACTGCAGGACTGCTTCCAGGACACAGACTGGAACATGTTCAAAGAGGCGGCCACCTACAACAACCACACAGACCTGCAGGAGTACACTGAAACAGTGACTGCTTACATCCAAAAGTGCACTGATGATGTGACAGTCACCAAGACCATCACCACACGCCAACCAGAAGCCATGGATGACAGCAGAGGTTCGTGGGCTGCTAAAGACCAGAGATGAAGCATTCAGATCAGGAGATAAAGCAGCCCTCAAAACAGCAAGAGCCAATCTGTCCCGCAGCATCAAAAATGCAAAACGGTCATATGCTCAAAAAATCAACAATCACTTCACAGACAGCAGTGACACACGGAGCCTGTGGCAAGCTATTCAGACCATCACAGACTACAAGCCCCCGCCACAGGCCTGTGATGACGACACATCCCTCCCAGATACACTCAACCACTTTTACTCACGGTTTGAAATGCAGAATGACACACCTGCACAAAACTGCCCACACCTCCAAACGACCAGGCGCTCTGTCTGTCTCCAGCCGGCGTAAGGAAGTCCCTATCTAGGATCAACCCACGCAAGGCTGCGGGTCCCGACAACATACCTGGCCGTGTACTGAAGGACTGTGCTGCACAGCTGACAGATGTCCTAACAGATATCTTCAACACCTCGCTGAGCCAGGCAGTCGTCCCCACATGTCTCAAATCCACAACAATCATACCGGAACCAAAGAAATCACCTGTGTCCTGTCTAAATGACTACCGTCCCATAGCACTGACTCAATCATAATGAAGTGCTTTGAGAGGTTAGTCATGCACAACATCAAAACCAGCCTCCCCAACACACTCGACCCGCTCCAGTTTGCATACCGTCCGAACCGCTCTACGGACGATGCAATTTCCTCCACCCTCCACCTAGCTCTTACCCACCTAGAAAATAAAGACTCCTACGTTAGAATGCTGTTCATCGACTTCAGCTCAGCATTCAACACAATAATCCCACAACAGCTCATAAATAAACTCAACCTGCTGGGCCTTAACAATTCCCTCTGCAATTGGATCCTGGACTTTCTAACCGGAAGACCTCAGTCAGTCCGTGTCGGCCACAACACCTCGAGCACTACCACACTGAACACAGGTGCCCCACAAGGCTGTGTGCTCAGCCCGCTGCTCTTCACGCTGCTGACCCACGACTGCACTGCCAAGTCCAGCTCCAACCACATCATCAAGTTTGCTGATGACACAACAGTGGTAGGTCTCATCAGCAACAACGATGAAACGCACTACAGAGAGGAAGTGGCACAGCTGGCTGAATGGTGTGGCACTAACAACCTGTCCCTCAATGTGAGTAAGACAAAGGAGGTTGTGATGGACTTCAGGAGAAACTCCGTCGATCACCCCCCACTGACCATCGACAGCTCGACTGTGGAGAGAGTCAGCAGCACTAAATTCCTGGGGGTGCACATCACAGAGGATCTCACCTGGACCACCAACACCATGTCACTCTCCAAGAAGGCACAACAGCGCCTACACTTCCTCCGCCCGGCTGAAAAGAGCAAGTCTCCCTCCACCCATCCTCACCACTTTCTACAGGGGCACCATTGAGAGTGTGCTGACCAGCTGCATCACTGTCTGGTACAGGAACTGTACTGCAGCAGACCGCAAGACCCTCCAGCGGACAGTGAACACAGCTGCAAGGATCATCGGTGCCCCTCCCTCCATCCTGGATATTTTCCTCACACGATGCTCCAGCAAAGCCAATAGCATCGTGAAGGACTCCACACACCCTCCCACAGTCTCTTCCAGCTCCTACCATCAGGAAGGCGGTGCGGAGCATCAGAGCCCGCTCTGCCAGACTGCTCAACAGCTTTTTCCCCAGGCTGTGAGAGCCCTGAACTCAAATCACCCGCCCTCTCTGAACCCCCATACAATCCCCCTACCTCCTGTAACATGTAACGTGCAATTGAGTGTGCTACACACAGGTGAGTGGGCCTGTACAAACCACCTGTAGTAGCTCACTCTCCTCCTCTATGCGCACTAGTCACTTTTCACACACACTGCTGTGTGTACACAAATCCCACAAAAGAACTCAGTAATATATGTATGTTTACATGCTCATGCACTACAAATCCTCCTGCACTGTTCCCCAGCCAGCTGCTTGAACTCAATGCTTCTCCTTGCACATGTACAGTATTTATCTGAAGCATTCGTATAGTTTGTATAGTTTGTATTTTTTAGTTTGTATAGGTACTTTTTATAGATAGTATATTTATAGTCAAAATCTATCAGTAGGATAGCTGTGTATAGGTTTATATTGTCTTACTCCTTTGTTGTATGCCTGTATTTATGTAGCACCGTGGTCCTGTGAGGCACGACATTTCGTTCCACTGTATGCCCCGCATGTAGCGGAATGACAATAAAGCTCAACTTGACTTGACTTGACTTATGTGAGGATCCTGTTTGTGGACTTTAGTTTGGCCTTCAACACCATCATCCCAACACTCCTCCAGACCAAACTAACCCAGCTCTCTGTCCCTAGCTCTATCTGTCAGTGGATTACCAGCTTTCTGATAGATAGGCAGCAGCTAGCGAGACTAGGGAAATTCATGTCAAACAGCCGCTCCACCAACACTGGTGCCCCTCAGGGCTATGTTCTCTCCCCGCTGTTCTTCTCCCTGTACACCAACGACTGCACCTCTAAAGACCCCTCTGTCAAGTTCCTGAAGTTTGCAGACGACACCACATTCATCGGCCTCATCCAGGATGGTGACGAGTCTGCTTACAGACAGGAGGTTAAAGAGCTGGCTGCCTGGTGCAGTCTAAACAACCTGGAGCTCAACACGCTCACAACAGTGGAGATGATCGTGGGCTTCAGGAGAAACCCCCCTGTACTCTCCCCACTCACCATCATAGACAGCACTGTGGCTGCAGTGGAGACATTCAGGTTCCTGGGATCCATCATCTCTCTTGACCTGAAGTGGGACACTCACATCAACTCCATTGTAAAAAAAGCCCAACAAAGGTTGTACTTCCTTCGCCAGCTGAGGAAGTTTAACCTGCCACAGGAGCTGCTGAAACAGTTCTACTCAGCCGTCATTGAGTCTGTCCTGTGCACTTCAATAACTGTCTGGTTTGGCTCAGCTACCAAATCATGGATCAGAAGACTACAGAGAACGGTTCGGACTGCTGAACGGGTTATCAGTGCCCCCCTGCCCATCCTTCAAGAACTATATACATCCAGAGTGAGGAAAAGGGCTCAGAAAATCACTCTGGATCCCTCACATCCAAGTCATCCCCTTTTTGAACTTTTGCCATCTGGTCGGTGCTACAGAGCCCCAAATACCAGGATAGCCAGGCACAAGAACAGTTTCTTCCCCCAGGCAATCTACCTTATGAACAGTTACATGTTCCCCACATTATGCAATAAAAATGCGCAAAAACCTTATATTTATTTGTTACCACCTCCATCCTAGCACATCCCTGCATCTCATTCTGTTCTATTCCATTCTATCATCTATAGCACAACTGTACATACAATTTATTTACTTTTAAATTTTTGTCTATTTATATTTACATATGTGTATTTTTTATTCTCATCTTATTTTTATTGTCTGTGTGTTCTTGTCTCTGTGTACTGGAAGCTTATGTCACTAAAACAAATTCCGTGTATGCGCAAGCATTTCTGATTCTGATTCTGAAAAGAAGTGGAGCGGATTAAACCCAGAAAAGCTACTGAAGCAGAAGCAGCTTCTCAGACAGACAGACAGAGGTGAGAGAAGAGACAAACGCAGCAGGATGAAGGCATCTGTCCGTGTGAAGTTAGTGACTCTGACGTTTTAGATTGAGGCGCTGCTGCGGTGTTTGATTTCTCTGAGCAGATCAGTCCGTCTGATGATGTTTTACAGTGTGATTGATATTTTCAACAGACAGTGCTCCATTCTGTCAATAACTAGCAAATTACACTTTTGATTCATCTTTTGATTTGAAATCATATTAAATATTGTAATAACTGCAGTATAAAGAGTTTGTTTTTGTTTTTTTACATTCAGGTGTTTCATATATAATGTACTGCCATATGCAATCAAATATAGAATATATAATTTGAATCTCAACTTTGTCTCCAAACTAGAGATTTACGAGCTAGAGAGAAATATTTCCTCATAACATGACTCTTAGATTAAAGCGAGGGTCTTTCACACTCTGTTCCCATGAGATCATGTGGCCATTTGCTCATGTTCACAGCAAACCACAAAAAAAAGAACGTTATTAAAAATATATGAAACAAAACTAACCATTCATGATTGCCCCAATTTCACTCATAAATCGCTAATCTGGCCTCTTTCAGAGGATATTCATTATACTGGAAGGACAGCGATCAAGGTGTTTTATTGCAGAGGAAGAGAAATCAGGATGAGTTATTGATCAGTGAAGCTGTGATGGAAGAAAGACAGAGGCTTATTGTATGGAGCCAAATCATCATTCAAGTGTCTGGGGGAATGTGTGTGAGTATCTATGCATTTATGAATGTGTTTGTGTATGTATGTATATATGCATATTAGTATGCATGCATTTATTTATTTATGTATGCGTGTATATATGTGTGTATGTTTACATATGAGATCTTTCCTCTGAGAATGTAATGAGGCCAATTACATCAGAGAGAGCAGCTGCTGGGTTCAAAAACATCAGGACACAATCGATGCGGTTCTGAAGCTGAACTACTTCTGTCACTAGTTAGAAAAGAGAAACCGAGGCAGCAGTGATATTCAGTAACAGATATAACTGTTAAAACATCACGATCATGCTATAACAACTTGTTTTGATGGTAATGATCAGAGACCGCATCCATATATTTGTAAAAGATTTGTTTGTCTCAGGTGTGTTAGAGACGGTCACATGACTGTAATTGTGTTTCATTCACACAGTTCAGTATGTTAAGAATGGAAAGCTAAAAGAACTACAGACTGAATACACTTCATACTGTATACTTACTAATAAAAAAATACTATTTGAAACACTGAAACATTTGTAAACATTATCCAGTAATGTTTCAAACAGTAGTGTGTTACTTTGTCACATGACCTCATTATTTTGCACATCAGTGTTTATCAGGGTTGCCAGGTGTGCGGTTTTACTGCAGAATTGGGCTACGTTTGCACTCTTGCTGTGGGTTTTTGTGAAGTCCGCTGGTCTCCCTGAAACATGAGACATGATTGAGCTAGTAGTGGTTATCACTGTGAAAGTGAAATGTTGACTCAGTATTGCATCTGGTTATTGCACACAGACAATCTGCTTCATAGTATATACTGCAACAGCAGTAACCATACATTCACGAGTTCACACTTACATATAATGAATAGAATAAAGTTTATGGCGTGCTGTCCGAGGGGAGGGCTCCGAGCTCGGAACTTTGGCCCGAACCCAGAGTACCCCCCCTACAGGTTAGGACAGGAGAAGGAGGCGGAGGGATGCTGGAAAACTGCCAATGAACAGAGGTAAGTCTGCTGTGTGTATATACATGTCTCTTATCTTGTTAACTGGGTTGGTTACTGATTGTGTGCTCCTCTCGTGTTAATTAGGCTAATTATCTGAACGTGCTCCTCCCGAACTTTAATAAAACATAATTTAGTGAATCGCTCAGTAAGATTCTCTTGATTGACCAGACTTGTCCGATCTCTAATCTGTGCATTAGTTTTGCATCACTTACATTTTGCTGTAGTGGGCATATTACAGATCCGAACATACAGAAAGTCTGTAAACAGTGGCCCCAAAAGCATCAGGACACAATTCGCACTGAGAATATGAGAATGTCATTGCAGAAGATAAAGCAAGTGTCATTTATTTAAAGAGCACAAAGCAAACATGAACTCATTTTGTTAGCAAAATTCAATTTGGATTACACAAAATGGCAAAAGTTGCTCAGAGAATATAAACACAGAAAGTCTTGTTTCATTTCCATCGTCAGATAAATCTCATGCTGTGGATTAAACTGAAAGCTGAAATGCTGAATCTGATCGCGTCACAGCCGGCCGCTGAAACGCCTTCGTCTGATGGATTTATGATGCAGTATGTCCTTCACTGCTAGTGATTTCCAACAATCCTGTGCCTTCCGTCCCGTGACCGCTGAGCTGAAAGATGACATTGCATCTGAGAGTTGCGCTCAGTGGTCAGTTGCTGTGTAAATGCATGTTTCTGGACAACTTTTTCACCTTTAGATA
Organism: Onychostoma macrolepis; assembly: GCF_012432095.1. NCBI lineage: Eukaryota > Metazoa > Chordata > Actinopteri > Cypriniformes > Cyprinidae > Onychostoma > Onychostoma macrolepis. Next base: position 34,065,954 of record NC_081172.1, read on the forward strand.
AGTTTCTCCTTATAAGTTAGTATTGTAGTTGCATGAGAAGTGTGTCTGCAAACACTGCCTGCAGAGTCACTGATCGAGCTTTCAGACGCAGCCGGTCTATCGACCATCAGTATCACATCAGAACAGTTCATCCAGTGTTTGATTACCATCCGTCCAGCGTGTTTTTGAGACGCTGAGACCAGATCCAGCAACCCACAGCCTACAGAGGACAAACGGTGGGCAAGATGGATGGATGGATGATATTTAATAATTCCTAAACTAATTCAGACCAATCCAGTCACAGCCAGACGCAGTGAGTCAAACCGTTTGAATCAGTCAAGGATTTGTTGAGTGTCTCTTTCTGTAGATACAGGAGTACATCATTACACCAGTAGGTGGCGATCAGTCATTTTGTTGCAGTAACTGAATGAATCACTCATCAGATTCACTCAGAGACCGAGACATTTCTCACAGAAACAGATCTTAGTGTGCGTGTCTCTGAGAATATATAAACTGTGTGTTTCAATCATGTGTGTGGTCATGTTTCATGAATAGGGAAAGATGCTGTGCTCTTCACTCTTTCAGAGCACATATGCCACCCTCATTCTCCTCCTGCTGAATGAGATCGTCTCAAGCAGCACCTTAAACACGTCTGTGCTTCAGCGGCGTAATGCACAATCATCATCAGCAGACCCGGCAAAAACAGCCCTGAGCCAGACGTTCATCCTAAACCTAAACTCACTGTGACTGTAAATATTCTGAGCGTAATTAAGAGAAGCTCCGCACTGATGCAGTGATTGACAGGTGTGCCGTTCATGCAAGTCACACTGGATTCTCTAAACATTCTTCCTCAAATATCATGAAACTTGAATTATTAGTGTAAATGCTTTGGAACAATAGTGTTGCTGCCCTTACTGCATTTACAAATGAAATCGTAACACGTTCAGTTCAATATATAACGCTAGCAGTAGTGTTGGAAATGGCAAATGAAAATTACATAAATTAATTCTTCTCAATTTTGTACATATTTATTCTCATTATTTCTCATAGGTATAGGAAATGTAAATCCAAATACAGGAATACATTGACATTTTACATTTTTCATTTCAAATTGAATTCAGCTAAATGCTTCCATCATTTTCAAGCTAAACATTTCACAAAAAGAAGCTTCTCAGGTTCAAAATGATAAAACTATACAAATAGTGATAAAAATGAAGATATTCGAGACTCGACCGTGAGTTTGCGGTGGATCTGTTTGGGCAGATTGAGTTTTAAAGGGATCATGAACTGCCTCTGATGCCTTTTTATTTTGTACTGTTCTCTGAGCTCCACTTATAATGTTATGAAGATTTTTACATCCAAAAACGTCATAATTTAGAAGTAATAAGCTATTTTCTGCCCTGTTCTGTCAGAACGCTCTGTCTGAATAGCTGTGGAGGATTGTAGACTCAGAAGTAAATATAATTTCATATAATGAAAACAGTTACAATTGTTGTGACATTCCTGTTGGATCCAATATAGTCGCACAGCGTCGTCTTTTAGTTTCAATCTTTCTGAAAGTCCCACGTCGAACTGTGCCTTGTTTGTAAACGAATCCGAGTTCGTACTTACGTGGTCTGGATCGTCATTAAAAATAAAGTTAATTCACTCTTTCCTAATGTTGAGATCAGAAGGAATGTTCTTCCACAGCTTGGCACTGAACAGCGTCTTGTCTTCAGAGCATCTTCATCGTTTGGTTTCTGCGTAGACCTGAGTTCGGCTCGCTCATAAACACTACATGCACGAACCGGTGGGCGGGGCTAAACAGTGATGTAGCAGCAGGTGTTGATATTCTTCTGCGGGGGAGGGGTTTATCCACACTATTGCATCATAGAGTAGAACATTCCAGATGTTGCCTTCAGTATAAGCTGTTTTTAGACTAATGACAAAGTTTTGAGTTCTGAAACTTACAGGATGTTTTTAATAGTACAATGACCTCTTATATGTCAAAAGATAAAGGGAATTTTAGTTCCTCAGTTCATGACCCCTTTAAAGATCTGTTTGGACGTTTTATTGTTTTGGTGGCACAGAAATGACACGCATTGTGTACAATCGGTTCTTGAGCTCACAACATTAATTAATCTGTGCTTTTGTTCTTTTAGTAAATCGCCTCTGCTGAACAGACTTGTGCTTCTTCCTACATACTGTAAGTACTTCATTTTCTCAAGTATGTGTCTGTTTTATTACTTTTTGTTTAAAAGACTGTCAAATAAGTCAAATATACAAAAATGTCATCTGAACATCTTACCTTTTAAGTCTATTGAGAACTCGCTCTGAATAAATATAAACAGCGGTTGTTTATTTCACACGTGTTATGAAATTATACAAATATAAAATTAGTTACTGGTCTCCCTCTTTAAAATTGCTGTATTTTCTTCACAAATGGACCAAAAAAAACTGTCCATTAAATATTCACAATAAAGAGCCATTTTCATTCTTTCAGTTGATCTGGATTATAAAATCATGTTGCAAATAGCAGTGTTAGCGAAATGTGACGACTGATTGCTACAGTGATGAAGACAGAAGTGTGCGATGAAGAAGCAGGAATGTGTTTGGTCCGGTTCCGCGTCTCTATGCGTAGAACGTCTCCACTTTCACAGCGTGACAGAATATGGTCATGGAGAACACCAGCCCCAGGATCTGCAAACACACGTAACGATGATCATCACTGAGCTCTCGTGTATGGACTGTCATGATGTGAGCGTTCAGTACCTGTGTTAGAGCCGTGCACAGAGCGAAGATCCACAGAGCCACCAGATTCTCCTGCAGCCAGCCCTTCACTCGCTCGTAACACGGCTGTCGACACAAACCGCAGCGGTCAGTCAGCAGAGAGACATGGACAACACGACACTTACACAAGACTTTCTGTGTCCGTTTCACACCAAAACAGGAGAGAGAAGAGCGTTTGCCAAAGCGTTCTCTGTGCTCTTCAGAGGCCGAAGCTGATGAAGCTTCTTACCGCTGTCCACCAGGTGCCAGGATTCTCCAGACCGCAGTTATCACTGTACTCCAGACAGCAGGAGTCCGGCACACGCGTCGCGTTATACACGTAAAACCAGTCCGTGTGATTGGTCACTCCACAGCAGCGAAACTACGGCACACACACACATTCAGTCATATCTTACAGTGCTACACCGCTGGTTCTTGAAAATAATCATAAGCACAGAAATGAATGGCGAGACGTACGTCGGTTTGGACGATGCTCCAGGCGTTGGTCAGGCCAATGTTTCCTTCAGTCCCGAAGAGCTGCAGGCCTTTCTTCAGGTCGCTTTGTGCATACACATCGATCTAGAACATGCCGTAAAGAAAAGCTCTTTCACATAAGAATGACATTAATGCCTGACTGTCACATTCTGAAGCATACAGAATCATTAATAAGTACTCGGAGCTTTTTCCACAGAACGTTTCTTTAAAACTTGACAAACTATTTGCCAGTGGGCAGGACAAAAATAAATGTTTTATACGAAATAATAAACGATCTAAGTAATATACAAACATAAAATAATGTCCCTGAAATTTACCATTAATATAAGCCACGATGCTATGTGTCAGTAAATCAGTGTAATTACTCTTAAATATGCTTTACATTTTAACAGAGCAATGTAACCCAACACACACATGATGTTTGCGCTTAAAGTTTATTGTTTTCAACGCAGCGCCGGTGAAAGCGAGCCTGTTCTCACAAACGGCCCGTGTTTCAATCTGTGATGGACTGAGTTACATACAGTATTGTTCAAAATAATAGCAGTACAATGTGACTAACCAGAATAATCAAGGTTTTTAGTATATTTTTTATTGCTACGTGGCAAACAAGTTACCAGTAGGTGCAGTAGATTCTCAGAAAACAAACAAGACCCAGCATTCATGATATGGACGCTCTTAAGGCTGTGCAATTGGGCAATTAGTTGAATTAGTTGAAAGGGGTGTGTTCAAAAAAATAGCAGTGTGGCATTCAATCACTGAGGTCATCAATTTTGTGAAGAAACAGGTGTGAATCAGGTGGCCCCTATTTAAGGATGAAGCCAGCACTTGCTAAACATGCATTTGAAAGCCTGAGGAAAATGGGTCGTTCAAGACATTGTTCAGAAGAACAGCGTACTTTGATTAAAAAGTTGATTGGAGAGGAAAACCTATAAAGAGGTGCAAAACTTATAGGCTGTTCAGCTAAAATGATCTCCAATGCCTTAAAATGGAGAGCAAAACCAGAGAAAGCGTGGAAGAAAACGGAAGACAACCATCAAAATGGATCGAAGAATAACCAGAATGGCAAAGGCTCAGCCAATGATCACCTCCAGGATGATCAAAGACAGTCTGGAGTTACCTGTAAGTACTGTGACAGTTAGAAGACGTCTGTGTGAAGCTAATCTATTTTCAAGAATCCCCATAAAGTCCCTCTGTTAAAAAGGCATGTGCAGAAGAGGTTACAATTTGCCAAAGAACACATCAACTGGCCTAAAGAGAAATGGAGGAACATTTTGTGGACTGATGAGAGTAAAATTGTTCTTTTTGGGTCCAAGGGCCACAGGCAGTTTGTGAGACGACCCCCAAACTCTGAATTCAAGCCACAGTACACAGTGAAGACAGTGAAGCATGGTGGTGCAAGCATCATGATATGGGCATGTTTCTCCTACTATGGTGTTGGGCCTATTTATCGCATACCAGGGATCATGGATCAGTTTGCATATGTTAAAATACTTGAAGAGGTCATGTTGCCCTATGCTGAAGAGGACATGCCCTTGAAATGGTTGTTTCAACAAGACAATGACCCCAAACACACTAGTAAACGAGCAAAGTCTTGGTTCCAAACCAACAAAATGAATGTTATGGAGTGGCCAGCCCAATCTCCGGACCTTAATCCAATCGAGAACTTGTGGGGTGATATCAAAAATGCTGTTTCTGAAGCAAAACCAAGAAATGTGAATGAATTGTGGAATGTTGTTAAAGAATCATGGAGTGGAATAACAGCTGAGAGGTGCCACAAGTTGGTTGACTCCATGCCACACAGATGTGAAGCGGTTTAAAAAAAATGTGGTCATACAACTAAATATTAGTTTAGTGATTCACAGGATTGCTAAATCCTAGAAACAAAAACGTTTGTACAAAATAGTTTTGAGTTTGTACAGTCAGAGGCAGACACTGCTATTTTTTTGAACACACCCCTTTCAACTAATTGCCCAATTGCACAGCCTTAAGAGCGTGCATATCATGAATGCTGGGTCTTGTTTGTTTTCTGAGAATCTACTGCACCTACTGGTAACTTGTTTGCCACGTAGCAATAAAAAATATACTAAAAACCTTGATTATTTTGGTTAGTCACATTGTACTGCTATTATTTTGAACAATACTGTACGTGACTACATAACCAATCTAAACAACAGATGATCCACAGACAGAAACAGCACATACTTTACCACGCTTTACCACATCTGACTCCTGATAGTTCTTCTGCTGTTTAAGAACAACACTTTCTATCCTGCAGTTCTTCCTCCACATCAACTCACTGCGACTGGATACATTTATAAACAATTCATATCTGTCACGGATATGTAAAGGACACAAATAAACTGTGCATATAGTTGCTCATATGAGCCTCATTCATTAAACACAAGCACACATTCATTTCTGTGTAATATAAATTGTACTAAATTTGGTGTGACAGTTTACTTGTGAATGAATTAATGTGTGGTTTTCACAGAAAAGCATTGATCGTGCTGGAGTTTCATGCATGAGGCCCGTTGAGTGCTGGACTTGAGCTGGTGAGGCGTCTGAGCTCATGAATGAACAAAGCTGTGCTTGTCTCCAGTCTTCCCCGCTGGCCGAGAGAGACCCGCACGGGGAGATGAAGAAAGAGCAGAGCATACTTCACTCGCACGTGTTAGTGCCTCATTAAAATCAGATTCTGAGAATAGAATCATACTGTTATGGGAATAAAATTATGTAATTAAGGCATAATGTTTTGAGTAATGAAACTTCCTTAAATATTTGAGTAAATTCCGCACCGTCCTGAAAATTCTCCTCAAATTCACAAATGTATCATAAATCTCATATTTGTTAGGTGTGTGTGTTAATCCAATCATCTATAAACACGACACACACACTCTTTCTCAATTTCTCAGTGAAGCCTTCTAATATATGGGCTTGACTCTTTCATAAACTTTAAAATACAGCAATAAACCACAAGATGAGAAGTATTTCAGTGATTTTAGCACTCGATGCAGAAACAGCAATATAATGAAAAGCAGCTCTATAAATAGTTAAATTCCCAAATGATGATAATCAATTCTCCCGGCAAATCATATTGTTCATTAGTGTAGGCTGTTGGTGATTTCACAGCAGCACGGCACATTACATTCTGATGCCGATGAACACACAGCAGCATGGCATGTTTTATGTTACAGTCGGAGCGATCAGTTGTTTAATATTCTGTAAAAACGACTTTATTGAGGCAAAATGTTTTTCAGCACTTAATATGCAATGGTACAGATACATATGCATATTAAATATGATCAGACTGATGTATGTCTGACAGAAGCAGTAAACACAAAGATAGAAAACTAATTATTCACATCTAAAATATTTGACCTGTTCCTCTCTGAATATGCGAGTGTGGTGAGGTGTTTATGGAATATCATCCTTTTCTGATCACTGGCATATATATGAGTTATAAATGAGGGTTTTGCAGTCTTTACTACAGAGGAATAGCACTTCCGTCATCAGTCGGCCAAACAGACCGTCATCAATGAATTATTCAACACCACAAACAGAGAGGAAATAGAAAAACAGGAAAAAGGCAGTGAGAAAGACAGCAATCTACACCGTTGAAGCTGCCAGTGAAAGCCGTCCTCCAAGGATTGTGTTTCTTTCTTCAGACGGGATTTGAGTGCATGCGCTGAACCCAGAGCCGTCTTTTGAAACATAAATGTGTGTTAAATAAGCATCGCGGCAGGGGTTCACGCCTCCTTCCAGGTCTCATGACAGACTGCGGCACCATTACAAACACGTGTCTATATCATCTATACCAGCTCCTCCATTATTCCCTGTGATCCGTCTGCCTTATAGCTGTAATACAGTAATGCATCATAAATAATAAATCAGTGAAGAGGAAGTAACAGAGAGAGACGATAAAGAGGTCAAGATCATGATCGTTTCTAATCATGTGTAGAACAGAACCAGGGAACGCAAGAAGACAACGATACACAGAATAACACAGTTTCCACCTTATCTTGCCAGTTTGTCAATGCAGTCGCTCCCTTTAGATCTGAGCGATCCTCATCACCAGCGGCCTGTTTCATGTTCTGCTGATGTGTGTAAATCACTTTATTCCTCCAGCTCGCTTCAACAGCGACACACTCTGAATAAAGGCAGTCTAACCCTAAACCTACAAGACAAACGCTTTGGATTCTTATAGATCAATTCAAAAATAACATTGTTTGAATTAACCGTTTTTTCTTTTCCCAATGAAGGCCACAGTCCAGATATCAAAGTCTCTTTAAGGCCGGTCAGTTCACTTTGCAGTGATCTTATTAACTCCTTCAGCGGATATTTTCTGTGCCATAACAGCTCAGTCACACTGAACAGAGAGAAACCCAAATATCCAAACCCGTTCATCAAAACAGCAACAAAATCTGACAACGATGGTATGTGTTTCTTTAGCTCACATCACTAAAAACGGCATTCTTCAGGCTGGACTCGATCTTCATCTCCATACAGCCTGCATACGAGAGCGATGTCTCATCATCCTCACACCGTCTCTGCATCTGTCACATTCAGCTTTAGTAACACACACATGCACGCACGCACACACACACACAGGTAAACCTTTCCTCTGTAACTGATCTGTAAACAGGGCAAATTAGCGTTAGAGCGCAATTCCAGAAAAGCGTCGGTGGTAGGGGAAAATTCTGCGTGTGATTTACTGGCAATGCACAAATTAAAGAACACAGACAGCAGATCATTTCCATAATAGCCAGCGCAATCTACCAAGAGCAGCACAAATTACCACCTGCTTTAAGGCATGCTTTGTTTTGGGCGTTAAATAATGGTGCAAATACTAATGCAAATGTTAGTAAATCGCGTGATTCATTTGAATACTCTACTGCCATATATTTTGCGTCTGAAAGGGAAACTCCTACAAATGCATATTCAATAAGGTCAGGCGCAAAAATAACTGTCTACGCTTTTTCAGCGCTAACTCTTCACTGCGCGTCTTTAGTAAAACCAGACAGTACTGTTTTAACGCCAAAAGATGGTTTGCGCTGGCACAAGCTGTCAGTAAATCTGGCCTAAAGACTGATGGAAGGTGAACTGATGGTGTGTTTTGTGAGTGCTGATGACAGGACAGTATCTGATGAGAGATTACTGTACGCTGGTCCACGGTGGAAACATGCTGCTATCACTGGAAGTGTCTCTGGAACATGCCCATCACACTATGCTGCCATATGTGCTTTCAGAACAACGGCCAAGAAAACAAGGCATTTTGGGTGTGAGAGACTCACAGAGAGAGAGAGAGAGTCAGACAGAGAGAGCTACATTCAAGACTTCTTGATTATTTGTAATTATTACTTTTATGAAGCGTTAGATGATACTAACCCAATAAATAACTCAACTAAGCTTAACTTAAAGCTATCCCTATGTGAGTCTGCCAAGAAAGCTACTGAAGTTTTTACATGAAGATCTACAGTAGCCTACATGGATCTACATCTTCATCTCAAACTCGTATGATTATGACGGAGCTCTCAAAATTTGCTGTCAGTGATGTCACAGACACCAAATATAGTAGATGTCAAACCTCATCAGCCGTTCTCTGGGAATTATAGGGATTTGGGGTTATGTATGTTTTGTGATAATGACTGTCTGACCATACATTACTCCACTTACTAGATGGCTACATGACAACTAAATACACGGTCATAAAATATTGATTTGGGTGTGAATTATTTGATTATGTGAGAAGTAATCTGGAGTGATATCACTCCAGACAGCGGGCCAATTAAAGAGCTTTTCTGTCATTATAATTAAATATGTGAGCGCTGATTGCTGCCAATGACCAAACACAATCCATGAAATAATATATAATAATGAATAAGACAGATCCATTCTGCACGTACCTCATCTTGATATGCGAAGAACAGAATCATGAACAGAATCTCCAACAGTAATATCAGGAGCAACAGAACGAAGAACTGTAGAGACACAAACAGAGAGATTATTAGATGATATATAAATATTGATGATATATCTGAAATGATACATCAGTATTTCCCAGCATATTGTCATGACGGGAATCCGACAGTATTTTGCTGATTGTGTTTTTGTGCTTGTGTCTCAGCTGGTTCTGGCCTGTTGTTGACAGCTGGGAATTCAAGGGACATTTTAGCTTTATAAGTGCATTTTCTAACCTGATGCAGTGTTTCACGATTCTTTTCAATTCTTTCATCTGATCAATAAATTCAAGTAGCATTATAAAACACTGTGGGGCTGTTATCAATCAGTGAAATAAGTACAACAAAATCCATCTTTGCACTGCAGAAGTGGACAGAAGCTGCACTGAAGTGTTTTTATTGAAGTGTGAATTTACACAGACTACTTAATGTGTCAAAAATGCTTTTACATTACAGTTGCAATTGCAATTTTTAATGTTTTAAAAATGAAGTGTAAAATTTGAGTTTTATATTAAAAATATTTAAGAATGGAATTATACATAAAAAATGCAACTAAAACTGCCAGTAGGTTAATGAGTTATTATGAACGAGTCGTTGATTTATTCACTTAACTGATTCAAAACCATTAAAAAATGCAGAATCATTCAGAAACAAAATGGTCGCAGCCACAGAACTGTTCCGTTATGGGAACTATTTTCATTTGCAAAACAGAGCAAAATGGTGTCTAAAATGTAACCCACTTAATATTATTTTCTTGATTATTGAACTGTTGTATAAAATCAATGCTGCATTTGCAATTGTGCTGATAAAGCCCTCAAGGTTTTTTTTTCGTTTTCGTAAAGTGAGTGACAATCTCCATAATCTCAGTTTGCGCATTATTAAAACAATAAGTACAATATTATCATAGATGATACATATGATACAACACCTAGTGAACATTTATGTCCTCAAAGACGCTTTATTGGAAATAATACAGGGTAAAGAAAACTGCCAAGCTTAATTTTTGCAGTCTTTATTTCATAAGTCTGTATAGAAAAACTGGCCACTTTGAATAGGAAAACTACTGAAAATAAATAAATACAGTCCTGGATGCTTGTTATTTGTGTGATTTTAAATATCTTCATATTTTTAATCACTATACACAAATAGACTGTATTAGACAAAACGTCATGAATATATAGGGAGCAGTGAATGAGTGAGTGATTTGTGATTCACCAGCACTGCACTGACTGTGAGGCCGTTTAAATGATTAATTGCTCGTCAAGCTAACCTTCATTTCTCATGTCATTGATCTTGTGCCTCAGAAACTCACTAGAGCACTCAAACTCTATCATGCTGTGAACTGAGAAGATCATATTCATTCACCCATAACAGCTCTCACACTTCCAGCTGCATTAGAAATCATTGTAGAATCTGGACAATCACCTTGATCCAAAACCATCTGTAACGTAAGATTTCAGTGTGAGCTCCGGTTCAACAGGTGCTGTTGAGTATAAATCACACACTGACACTAATGCCACGGTCTCTGGAGGAGGTTTGGACAGTGATATGTGTGTTTCACATGGCTGAATAATGAATCCAGCGGCAGTGACACCTTTCACTGGAGAAAGCCGGATTTTGAGTCAACAGCCTTGAAGATGTAGTGCCATGAAATGCTAAACTCCTGGAGCACAGAGAAGCTCCTTGTAAGTACTTGTAAGAAGTACTTGAGAAGTGACCTATAATCTGGAACATGCAGATCTTGTTCTGTTAATAATTCCGTTTCCGTTAGCTGACCGTTCTTTGGCCCGTTCAGATCCGGCGAAGCGACTGGCTGTGGTTGTCAGAAGACCACAGGATGCTCATCTCTGACGTCTAAAGTTCATTCTCCATTATTTTACATTCAAATGTAGTTTTTCTCCTGGTCACATCTGCATTTGGTTTGCACATAAGATATATCATACTGTATGTGTGTTGTGAGAAAATAAAACTGATTTGGCAAATATTGGTTATAAATTTAGAAAAGTCATATAAACAATCCTAATTTAAAATTTGGGTTAACATTTGGTGCAACCACTCTACGTAAAAGCCTCTTTTAGATATGCATGTGTTTATCTGCACATCTTAATAAATGATCTCCAATATATCTACAAAGCACACCACAATTTGTTAGATCAAGCAAGTTCCTGTCCGTTGCTCTGGATCTCAGTAGATGCGCTGTGTGTGTATAACATGAACGGCTGGGTGTGAGAGTGTTCACAGAAGAGTGTTTGTCATAAACAGATACGGTCTGTGTTATGGAGCACGGCTTCTGCCGATCCGTGTTTTTGAAGCAGTTTACACTTAGATATTTATGTAAATGTCTACAAAAACATCCAAGGGTGACTATTATCAGCTAATGGAAAGTAAAGCTGGGAAGAAAAAAATATTCAGTAGAAAAGCCCAAAATGTATTTTGTGGTACACCGTCTTTAACTCCTCCTGGTCTCATCTGTGTGATGGGCGTCATCATAACGCTGCTGTAATCACAGCGCTAAACACACAGTCTGACATCAACATCATCATCCCCATGTGGACATGAGAATATTTGATCATAAATCATCTTCAGGCTATGATAGTCTCGGAGGTGAACAGCATTATATATTCATAGACTGCTCTGACGTTCACGCTGTTCCAGCAGTGAACCGGAAACACAGAGCAGAGGAACGGAGAACGTGACTAAATCAACATCAGCAGTTAGGGCTAAACATTATAATCTCAACGCATTGAATTAGGTATTTAATTTAAGGAAGTATTTAAAAACATTTACATACATATTACCCAGCAAAACAGGGTGTGCTGCAGACATGCATGCTTAGATGCGAGTCTTCCTTTTTAAGTAATCTTGAAGACATACAACAAATTTTATGCATGTTTTTCTTTCTAAAAATATAAAATCCATAACTTATTTTCACTTTCACAATAGGAATATATAGATAACTTTAGAAAAAAAAGGCAGTCTGCAGTTATGTATCATTTGCGTATGGCTCCTCATTATAAATAATAAATAGGGACAGTGGTGTTTAAGCCCTCAGGCACTGAAGGAATAAAGCAGACCTGACCTGAACCCTGCAGTTTGCTCAAGGACTAATGTTAAATAATGTTAAGGATTGTGGGATATGTAGGTAGAGTTTCTTTCAGACGCAGGGAATCCAAAGATGAAAATCCACAAACAAATTCCAAACTGTAAAATCAAAAAGCGACTGGCTGTGTTCAGTATCGTATACTGCACTGTTCTTTCTATGTCAGAACTATATCGTGTGCAATTCGCTTTACATTGCCTTTCCAAACTGAGGAATGACCTGGATGTGAAATGAGCTGTGAGCTCCACTCGACTCATTATTTGATAGGACTGGCAAACACATTTTACTGGATTAAAAAAGCTAAATATCTGTTATTTCTTTTGTGAAGATAACTGAATGGCATTGACTGAATTAAACATACAGTGTGAAATGAATCACGGATCAGAGAAGCTGCGGTCGAACGCTCAGGAATCTGCTGGGATTGTTCATGACATCACATGATCAGACCGACGGACTGTAGACGGATAAAGATTGTGTTGAGAAAGGCTGCTTTGCCCTTCAGGATTTTTAGTATGCGTACAACTCAGATAAAACAATCCAGTGCAGCCCCTCTGAGGTTACGACAGGCCGATATCTGCATCTATCACGGGACGCTCCCGTACCGAATGTAGGTCTCTCTGTCCTCCAGAACCATCCACTGCGCTTTAAAAGATCCTAGAGTCAGAGAATCACCATAAAGATTTGAATATCACCGCACAAAACCATGGAAATACTGTCTGAAACCAGGGCCTTCCAAGCGTTGCTGGATCGTCCTCAGCGCTGCAGATGGACGTCTCTCCTATTGGACACTCGTCACGGACTAAACCTAACCCTAACCCTTACTACTAATCTGATGAGTCAATGAACATATTCAGAGTTAAATGAGGGAGACATCTGAAGTGTGCAGGGCTGCAGAGACTCCAGAAACATCTTGAACCATCATGCGTAAAATATAATTATTGTGGATAAGATCTTTTGACATGTATTATTTACAGATTGAAAGTAAATAAACAAATAAATGCAATTAACACAGCTTGTGTCTCCTTTTGAGTTCCTGAAGTATCTCTGCTAATGTCTTTTCCCACATTCCTTTGTGTGCGTTCAAGAAGTTGGCATTTGTGAGGGATTATCAGCACTCAGCGGTGCCTCTCGTCCAATCAGATCCAAGGACCAGAACCAATCGTTACGGTTTAGTTAAGGCCTTTTTATTATGTCATGACTTCTGTTGTTGTTTTATTATGTTTGTACTATTATCCCAGTGTAACAGTGAATGATGACATGCTTTACAGTACGGTCATGTTTGAATGATCTAAATACTATACTATGCTGTCATGTACACTGGTAGAAATTGTTACCTCTCAATTTTTTCTTATTAATCCTTATAAACACCAAGAGATAATGGCAGTTAGCTTTTGTAAATAATTTTGCTGTCCTGTTAGCTCACAGCAGAAACGCTGGGTTGAATCCTCAGTTTCACAGACGTGTTCATGTTCACCTGTTCCTCGTGGAGTGAAATGATGCTAATAAGCTTTCCTGTGTTTCCCGCGGGTGCTAATATGAATTCCTGCTAGTGCCTCTATTACAGCAGCCATCAAACTCTAATCAACGTCAATATTACCACTCAAGTGCCACATCTTATTATCTGAACAATGAGCAGAAAGTCACATTGCGGTTCAAATGAATAACGTCAAACAAACACGTCGCTTCAAGATGAAACAGTATTTCTTATGTTTCTGATTCGTACAATGTGTAGTTTAGGGTTAGGGTTTATTTATTATCTCATATGTACCGTACTGACTCAAACAGGATGTTTAGTTCGCTCTTTCCTCGTTGTTTACTTACGCTCAGGAGTAGCATCCGGTTCTCTTTGACCGCGCCCACACAGCCCAGGCAACCAATCACCATGATGATGCTGCCGACGGCGATGAGCAGATTGGCGGCGGAGAGCGAGGGCAGAGATGAGGAGAGCGTGGCGAAGTTTCCCTGTGTGATGGAAAGCCAGACTCCCACTCCCAGAATCCCACAGCCGCCCAGCTGAGAGAGAAAACAACACCGAGCTGAAGGAGGAACTCAAAACACAATAACAGGCTCATACACACAAACATTCATTATACAATCGACATGCATTCGTTTTAGTGCCACTAATCAAGAATTTGACATTTCTAATGATTAAATAGGACATGTTCTTTTCCTCACTGAGTGAGAGATGTGCTTGTGTATAAAACATAACTCTGGCTCATTATAATGCAGTCTGTCAGTGCGGTGGATGTAAAGTGCTGCAGAATACCGTAACAACACAATATCTGTTGTCTTCTGTAAAATCAGTTTTGAAAAGGGTCTGTTTCAGTCTTTAAGAAGTCAGATTGACCCGTACTGAAACATGCACACTTAATTCACCAAAATCCTGTTCTTCTCATATCATCATAATGAGTTCAAATTGAAATTTAACTCTAAACTGCCTCGTCCAGCAGATCAGCTTTGTGTGTGTGTGTTTATTTTTGCTAAAAAGTTGTGATTGTGAGGCAGGCAGTTCTCTTTTGACTGTAATGAATTCTGATTTGCAAGAGATTATTAAATAACAACTAAAACCGGAAGCCAACAATTATGCTAAATTTATATTCACCAGCCTAGTAATGAAGAAATCACCTTCTTTAACTGATCACCATCACCTTCTGACGCCGAGGCCAAAAGAAGAGGCAGGAATAAGATGATTGAGCTTCGCCTGTGCTGTAACTTCAATACTGTTGGCTCTGTGATTCATTTCTTAAGCTGCTTTATTGTAATTCGCTTAATATATGTAAATGTTAATGGGAGGTTCACTCAAGAAATGTCCTACACATATAAAGGCCAAATGTGCTGCTGTAGTGTCATCTAGTCAGAGTGTTTGGATGGAAATGAGTCTAAATGAGTCCAAACCTGCGTCTGTCTTTTCATTAATGTTTAACGAGTCCGTTTGATATAATCATTAGGAAATAGAGTAAACTTATTTGGCTTGCTGTCCACTGATGAGGGGCTCGATGAAGCAGCTTCAGCTCGAGCTCTGATAAACCCCCCCAGGGACTTGATATAAGATGATTACAAAGGGCAAGGTACCTAGAAGAAGGTGGAGATTGGGGAGGTGGAGGGATGCTGGAGCAGCTGAGACCAGAGAGAGGTAAGCAGCTGCTTATATACGCTGGCTGTTGATTGAAAGATTAGATGGGCTCGCTCCTCCCTAACTTACGTTTAGGAACTTCATTTAAAGGTATGTGTGTGAGATGCTGGTGAATTACGCTCTGATCACTTCACAGTTTCTGAACTCAGATCATCACAGTCTTGATCCTGCCTGTGAATCTAACCTCAACCCGACACATATCCAAACTCAACCGGAGCAAAGCCCATCTCACAAGAATTCTCTAGAACAACATGCGTACATCAGCACACTGTATCAAATGCTTCATTTATGGAACTATGTACATACAGTAGTAGTTTAAGGAAGCTCATACTGAAGTATCAGTGAACGTGGATCAATCATTGCACAGCTTTGTCAGGCACCCAGTTATGACCCAAAAATGACCCTGATCCACCCGACCCCGCCGTCAATGACTTCCACTCATGTTTATAAATGATAAAGCAATCAAATGATTTCAGATCAGACTGTATCTCTGGACGTGGGTCTGTGATGTGAGTTTATTCTCTGTCTCCGTGTATGAGCGCCGCTGCTGCTTCATTATGTGTTTGTGTTTGTCATTACAGACGTGTAACGGCTCAAACGCTGCATCGCTGTCCTTTCATCTGTGACCAAGAGTCATTTCACACCGCAATCACCATTCACAGCATCAGAGATTCACAGGTCAAATAATGTTACGGTCTGTGAACACAGTTAGTGAGCGAGCCAATAGGAGATGAAATAGCGTAACATCTTCAATAAATGAAAAGCACAAATAACACATCCTGGGGGAAAAAATGTATAACAGCTTGCTGCAATAACATAGATGACTGAAAATCTATATGAACCATCACTTAACTATTATTAACCTGAAGACCATGTGAACAAAAGTAAGCAGTTTTCATGTAAACATGTTTGGGCACTAAATTAAACAGAAAACTGTAAATAGACAGCAAGGTTATTTCTGGATTTTGACAATACTTTTTTGATTTGTAATTTTATCTCATTGCAAATGAAAATGAGAGATGCTTAATTTAATTTGATTATTTCATTTTATTTGAAATCTGATGAGCACAAAGCAAACGAATGACAGCAAAAACAGCTTCACATTTTTAAACACTTGAGTTAAAACCAATTAACAAAGCTTCTGATCTGATGAGCCTCATCTGAAGCATTTGGTTTGAATTGCTTCATGTTTCTCTCTCAAGTCTAAAGGATTTAGACCGTTCTATAGAAATATACGTCACTTGGCTGGACTGTTTGACGTCAGTGATGCCCTGAGGATGGTTCGACTCGGCCGGTGTGTGAGGATGCAGGTGGTCTGGATCTGTTCCTAGGCATCTTCTCGTCTCTCCAGCACCCCGCTGCTCACACACCTGTTCTTCTGTTTCTCTCTTCCTCTCTCTCACTTCCTTCATCCCTTCATTCATGCGATTCACACAGACTCTGCTTTCTGCACTCTCCTGCCTCGTTAGCGGACAGTGCGGCTCACTGTGTCATCATTAGCGGCTGCTAACTCGTTTATGCAGGTGTGAAGCGTGTTTGTCTTGCTGATTTGGGTCAGCGTGTTCCCCGGGGCCCGGCGTGCCACAGCTGCATGAGCTCAATGCTGCCTGACTGTAATATTTATACGGAGGAACGCCGGGCCGTTAGCTGAGCACACAGTCCAGGCTCTGCTTCCTTAAGTTCTTGTTTCTTAAGCACCCTCTTTGTCTAGATCATGGACACCAGCATCAGGATGAGGCTGTTCTTCTGTGTATCTGTTATGAGTTAGAGATGCTGGAGGCTGTAAAGCTGCTATTGCACATTCACACGGCTCGTCTACACAGAGCAAACATACTGATCTGATTCTGACTCTGATCATCCTGTAGTCCATTCAAAATACATGAACACGTGTGATTTTTATGCCATAAACATGACACATTTAGTCGAACACACACACACACGTTGGTATTTGTGGTTTACGGGGACTCTCCATAGGCGTAGTGGTTTTTATACTGTACAAACTGTATTTTCTATCGCCCTACACCAACCCTACACCTAAACCTACACCTAACCCTACCCCTTACAGGAAACTTTCTGCATTTTTAGATTTTCAAAAAAAAACACCATTTAGTATGTTTTTTAAGCCTTTAGAATTACGGGGACATAGGCAGTGTCCTCATAAACCACCTTCAAATTGTAATACCTCTGTCATACCCATGTTATTATACAAATTTGTGTCCCCGTAAACCACAAATACCCCCACACACACACACACACATTTGTTTCTGTGAATTGTGGGGACTTTCCATAGACTTCTATTACATTTATGCTGACCAAACGATATTTTCTATCCCCTAATGCTAAACCTGCCCCTTACAGAAAACCTGTTTGCATTGTTACACTTTCAGATAAACATCATTTACTAATTTTTATATATTTTTTTTTCCCTCCTGGGGACCGCAGGCCGCTCCCCACAATGTCAAATATTTCAGGTTTTACTATCCTTGTGGAGACATTTGGTCCTTACATTGTAGCATAAATACACACACACACACACACACACACACAAACGCCTACAAATGCCATGTTTGTCATATATATTAGCCTGGAGTTTGAATTTTTTACTTATGAAATGGCACTCGTTACACAAAGCGTACAGGAGACTCTGCTCACAACTGATTTCAATACTTTGTTGTACGATAAGCAATAACACTCAGCAAACTAAATACTGGGTAAACTAGGACATTTTCTGTAGTTTTTAATCAGTGCTTTTCAGTATTAAATGAACTATATTTATATTTGTCATTTCTCTCCCAATCTTGGAAGGATGTTTTTACTGAGCTTGTCGCAATGCAGTATGAGATTTACTTCTCTACAAAGAACGTATGGGATGCTGCCTTGGAATTTGGCCAAAATAAATCATCTTTGAATACTGCTTACAATTATGATGCCTTAAAATGCTGCCTACATTGGAGCAGATGTTTTGGAGCTCAGAAACGCTGAAACCATATTTAAAAAAAATAGCATTACATTTGTGGTTCGATCCCACAAATGTAATGCTATTTATTCATTTGCACTGGGAATGAAGTAACATGGGTTGACTGACTAGGCCAGCCGTCTATCGACAGTTTTATGCTGAGCACAGCTTGATCAGCGGAGCAGTGATTTGACACGGCAAGCCAATGAAGCGATCAGGAGGCCTGTGATCAGAAGTACGTCAGCTTTCTGTGTTCTCCTGGCGGTCACTGAATGTTTTGCTCAGTGCAATCTGGAGCATTTATTGATAGTGTTTAACTATGCATCTCAAACTGTTTTCAGAACAAACACTGTCCTGTGATACTCAACACGGCAGCACAGAGAACGTGTGGCACTGGATTCTTCCGTCTGAAATCTGTGAAAAGAAGGGATGTAATGCAGGGTTTAAAGCCTGCTGTGTAGGATTTGAGTATTTTCTTGCTCGTTTCTAGGGATTTCTGCTCAGTTGACGTCCAGTGGAGAACCACTGTGCTAAACAGCTTTCCCAAAGCCAAGAAAATCATAGAGCATCCAAAATCCTGTCAGTTCCTCAGACGGCTCGGTTAGCGTTAGCAGCGCATATACATTCACATGTTACTGAACACTTTACAACAGCAGCTTTCAAGCCTTTCCAGGCAAAGTGCCCTCAGGTACGGTGTTACATATTCAATTCAATTCACATTCATTTGTACAGTGCTTTTCACAATACATATTTCAAAGCAGCTTCACAGAAAATTATATTTCTACTTTATAATTAAGAGTGATCTGCTATCAGCTGACTGTCAGAGTAATGCTCATACGGCAGAAATATACAGGTGCTGGTCATATAATTAGAATATCATCAAAAAGTTGATTTATTTCACTAATTACATTCAAAAAGTGAAACTTGTATATTATATTCATTCATTACACACAGACTGATATATTTAAAATGTTTATTTCTTTTAATTTTGATGATTAGAGCTTACAGCTCATGAAAGTCAAAAATCAGTATCTCAAAATATTAGAATATTTACATTTGAGTTTGAATAAATGACCATCCCTACAGTATAAATTCTGGGTATCTCTTGTTCTTTGAAACCACAATAATGGGGAAGACTGCTGACTTGGCAATGATCCAGAAGACGAACATTGACACCCTCCACAAAGAGGGTAAGTCACAGAAGGTCATTACTGAAAGGTGTGGCTGTTTACAGAGTGCTGTATCAAAGCATATTAAATGCAAAGTTGACTGGAAGGAAGAATTTGGGTAGGAAAAGGTGCACAAGCAACAGGGATGACCGCAAGCTTGAGAATACAGTCAAGCAAAGCCGATTCAAACACTTGGGAGAGCTTCACAAGGAGAGAACTGAAGCTGGAGTCAGTGCATCAAGAGTCACCACGCTCAGGCGTCTTCAGGAAAAGGGCTACCAAGCCACTTCTGAACCAGAGACAACGTCAGAAGCATCTTAACTGGGCTGTGGAGAAAAGAACTGGACTGTTGCTCAGTGGTCCAAAGTCCTCTTTTCAGATGAAAGTAAATTTTACATTTCATTTGGAAATCAAGGTCCCAGAGTCTGAAGGAAGAGTGGAGGCACAGAATCCATGTTGCTTGAAGTCCAGTGTGAAGTTTCCACAGTCAGTGATGATTTGGGCTGCCATGTCATCTGCTGGTGTTGGTCCACTGTGTTTTCTGAAGTCCACAGTCAACGCAGCCATCTGCCAGGAGATTTTAGAGCACTTCATGCTTCCTTCTGTTGACAAGCTTTATGGAGATGCTGATTTCATTTTCCAGCAGGACTTGGCACCTGCCCACACTGCCAAAGGTACCAAAAGCTGGTTCAATGACCATAGTGTTACTGTGCTTGATTGGCCAGCAAACTCGCCTGACCTGAACCCCAGAGAGAATCTCAAGAGGAAGATGAGAGACACCAGACCCAACAATGCAGATGAGCTGAAGGCCACTATCAGCGCAACCTGGGCTCTCATAACACCTGAGCAGTGCCACAGACTGATCGACTCCATGCCACGCCGCATTGCTGCAGTAATTCAGGCAAAAGGAGCCCCAACTAAGTATTGAGTGCTGTACATGCTCATACTTTTCATTTTCATACTTTTCAGTTGGCCAAGATTTCTAAAAATCCTTTCTTTGTATTGGTCTTAAGTAATATTCTAATATTTTGAGATACTGATTTTTGACTTTCATGAGCTGTAAGCTCTAATCATCAAAATTAAAAGAAATAAACATTTGAAATATATCAGTCTGTGTGTAATGAATGAATATAATATACAAGTTTCACTTTTTGAATGGAATTAGTGAAATAAATCAACTTTTTGATGATATTCTAATTATATGACCAGCACCTGTAGATTACACAAATCATGCAGTTAATGGCTTGTATTCATTTAAATAGAAACAGTGAACAGAAATTACATGATCTGATAATAATGACTACAATATAAGGAAAATTTGGCAGTTTTTCTCCATTTCTGTCACCTGATTAAGTTTTTGTTCCTTGCTTTGTTGGGGTCTGAAAGACACTTCATATTCACTAATATCATCAATTTGACTTTGGATGAGAATGAAACTTCAACTGAATTGATCTTCTATAGCGCTTCTTTATAGCTGAATTTAACTCGTTTAAAAATGATGAACTTCACACTGTTGGTTCAGTAAAACTGAATAATGACTCTATTGTCTTCAGTAGAGCTGCTTCACTGCTGAATGTGAATTTATCTCATATCTGTTAAAGTTTGCATCACTGATTCTGTTATTTTCCTGTCCATTTCAGTGAAGCTGAGACAATTGTAGAAATTGCTGTAGAAATAAAGGTGACTTGACCTGTTATGATGCTTACATCACAAGACCATTATAATAATCACTGTTCATGTATATATGTGTACATTACACTTTAAACAGTACATCTGAATGTTGGAGGGACACTTTATCATTTAGCTGAACTTTAGACATGAACAGACTTATGAACAGATGCTTCTCTGTTAAACCGTGAACCGCTTTTGTTTTGTGCTGCAGTAAACTCAACAGTACTGTATGACTAGCTGGGTTTCCTCAAAGGACAGAAAAGATGATCCTATGAGTGGTTAAAAACACTTGTGATTGGAGTGGCTTCATTTTTTGATATTGTCACAAAAATCATAATGAATATTTTCATGTCAGATTTGGACATTTGTTTCTGTGCATGCTCATATATCAGTGATTGAAATGTAAACGGAAGTGTCGCATTTGAGCTGTCGTTGACCATATTTGATGGGCTCTATGTATGTGCATTGATGAATGTTTATACTGTATGTGAATAAAAGCCTAAATTAAATCAGTTCATAGTTGAAGTCCTGACCAATAATAATGTGTAAAAAAAACATTGACTCGTCTAGAGGATATAGACAGGGATCTTCTCTTTCCCCTCTGCTTTTCCTATTAGCCATCAAACCATTTCCAGTTGGGTTAGAAGTCATAGAAGTATTGAATGCACAACAGTATTGAATGGGTACAGAATAGCATTCAATAGCCTTGTTTAGAGAGGATGTTTTTTTATTCCTGCTTTATCTTCAAATTGAACATTTCAGAATATTTTATTAATAACACAAACGGAGGGCCGAAGATCGTTTTTAGTCCAGTCCTGCTCAGCGCTGAACGCTCTAGTAAGTGTGCATGGCTGCGTCAGAAATGTTAGCCCTAACCCTAACCCTAACTTGAAGAATACTTCATACTGAAAATGTTTACTTTATCTGACTTTCTATTAAAGCAGTAGAGGTCACGACAGCGTCTGTGGTCTCCAGTTTACATTCACACACTGTAAAAAAAAAAAGTTGAGCCAACTTAAAATTTTAAGGCAACAAACTAAGGCAAAAAGAATCTCCCACAAAAACAAGTTGAGCAAACTCAAAAATCTGCTGAAGCTGGTAAAAATGTTTTTTTAAGTTCGCTCAACTTTTTTTTTTTTTTTACAGTGCAGTTTAGCACAATGTGATTCATTTCATGTGATCCAACAAAACAAAAGAAAATATAATGCCTTCACCCCAAAAATAATTTATCATGGTACTGAATGATGAAGAAAGAGAGAAAACTAGTGATATTCCAGTGGAACTGAATGCAGGCTAATTATTCATAATTCAGGATAAAAATCAGGGCTTGAATGATCTGTAGATTATAAAACTGCCGCAGCACAAATGCTATAATGGACATGTTTTAGTTTGCTTGCACTCACACGAGCGGCTGGGAAATACTTGAATGAAAAATAGTTGCCATGGCGATACTGACAGCGGCCTTATGAAAGACTAAGAGAAATGTAAGATGTTGTATTTTTTAGGCCATATAACAGGCATTATCACTATATTTAGATCGCAGGATGAGCCTCCACTGCCTCAGTGCTGTGCTTTTGTTCTTCTTTTGTATTTTTCCCTTTACTTTCACTCTCATTTTTCTGACACTTTAAAAGCATTGGTGGCTCATAGTATGACTTTCATATTTTTTAAGTTTATTATTGAGTCTTCCAATGGTCGACTGTGCTGTAACATCATCAGGGTTCAAGCAGTTAATCATTTCTCTCAATATTTCGATTTCTCCATTTTTATACTAAAGTTCATCAGAGCGATTTGATGAGATAATATACTGTACTCCAATGATAACATGAACTCTTTCTAAATGAACTTTAAGGTATCCTTAGCTGTGCCTCATATTCACGTGCTTTATGCCGTTGGAGAAACAGCGGCGTTACATAAAGAGTAGTTTCAGTGTTTGAGAGGAAAAATTGTCAAGTGGTGATGATAAATACATGAACTGAAGTGACCTTTATAGTCTAAAACGTCCATTCAGGAAATTAATAAAACAGGGCAATATATAACATGAGAATACACAACACTATAGGCGTTATGAAAACAGTTCACATGCTGCGTTCATCCAATCAATGACTCTGACAGCAAAAATATGCAAATAAGGATGTTAACCTGGGGTTAAGAATCTAGGATCTAAATCTGGGACCAGTTGCATAAACTGCTTAGACTAATCTTAAAAAGTTGTCTTTGAGACTGGTCATAACTTTTTTATATTCAGTTACAAAAAGGTAGATTTGTCTAATCTGAATGTGAAATTTGACTGAATTCCCCTTGTACTGCTAGTTGGTCAGACTAGTTTTTAAAACACAGCTTTAACATCGTGGCTATGTGAAGCCGGCGGTTTCTCTCACTGTACATGCGATGTCAAGCCAGAGCTCAGGATTGATGTGTTCACTCTTTGTGGTCTGATCGTCGAGCTAAACTTCACTGCTCAATCTATACGAGCGAAACAAACACGTGAGAACGCCGAACCCGGAACTGACACGTCAGAGATTCATCCAACCATCCGACTGTCTGCACCGCTGAAATTATGCCTGACTCAAGAAAGAGTCGTACAAAATCAGCTCAAAATCAGATGGAAATCACACAATGTATGCCGGCTTTATGCAGCTAACCCCAGGTTATGAATACACAGGGTTAACTGCTAACCCCAGGTAACGTATGAGCAGTGTGAAACTTTGAGAAGGACCCAGGGTTAACTAGTTCAAATGTGAAAAGCCCTTAATTGCTCGCAGACAGTAGGTAATTAAGGTCACAATCAATTAAAGATGACAATAAAGAGACCTTTCTACAGACTTTGAAAACACCCGGGTTAGTTGCATAAACTACTGTATGTTAGGCCTCTGTGTTAAGACTTAAGAACTAGTCTGACCAGCTAGCAGTTAGCCAAGAGCTAATCAGTCTTATTTTTCATATCCAAATTGGACTAATCTGATTTTATGTAACTGACTTAAAAAAAAAGTTATGACCAGTATTACAGAGAAATAAAAATGACTAAGTGTGGGACTACTCTAAGCATTTTATACAACCGGCCCCAGAAGACAGTGCCGAAGACAGAAAGAACAGTGATAAACCACATCCAGAAACCAGCAGATGAGTGGAGAAACACAGAAAGATCTGTCCATGAGGACGAGATGATCTGATACTCACTACCATTTCTGATTCTGAACCACATTTCTGCTCATCATCTCCTTGAGACCTGGCCAGTTTAGGTTTTGAATCTTTTTATGTTCATAAAAAATATATATACACATTTTAAGAAATTTGCTGGAACTAAAAGTGGTTGAAAGTGGGATGATGTTTCTTTTATTTGTCTTTTTTTCAATCCTTTTTCAACTTCAAGGTCACATGGCTCCAGTGAAATATAAATATGACACGAGTAACGTCTCTGCGGTTAGATGTGCTGTATTTGGTGTTATTTTAAACATAACTAGCCGTTGTTCTTTCATTAGAAACAACAGTGTATTTTTACACTGCTAACGTTTGTGTAGTGACATTAAATATTTCCTGTTTACTGTATTATTTTGAAACTAATTGCTCTTTATATCACATTTACTTAAACTAAGGGTGTTGACGGACATGGTTTTAGACAGCGAGGTATAATTACACACAGCGGGCAAAATGACTGCTTATTCTTGGGTGGAAGTGTTTCAGAAACTACTTTAAGAAGTAAACGAGCAAGATGCCTTACAGTAGTTTAGTTTGGACTAAACAACCATTAACCATTAGCATTCAACACCACAACATAACGCAACTGTGTGTTAGGGTTAGGTATTCTCTGTTGTACTCGTTTTGTGTGTGTGTGTGTGTGTGTGTGTGTGTGTGTGTTTAGTGAGTGTGTGTGTGTGTGTGTGTGTGTGTGTGTGTGTGTGCGTGTGTTTAGTGAGTGTGTGTGTGTGTGTGTGTGTGTGTGTGTGTGTGTTTAGTGAGTGTGTGTGTGTGTGTGTGTGTGTGTGTGTGTGTGTTTAGTGAGTGTGTGTGTGTGTGTGTGTGTGTGTGTGTGTGTGTGTGTGTGTGTGTGTGTGTGTGTGTTTAGTGAGTGTGTGTGTGTGTGTGTGTGTGTGTGTGTGTGTTTAGTGAGTGTGTGTGTGTGTGTGTGTGTGTGTGTGTGTGTGTGTGTGTGTGTGTGTGTGTGTGTGTTTAGTGAGTGTGTATGGGTGCATGTGTGTCTCTTGGGAGTGAAACGAATGTGCGTCAGCCTCAACTCTCTAAGCCCATCAAGATCAGACAGAAAATAGACCAACAATTTTAAAATATTGCAGCTTAAAAACAAGAACAGCCTTATTTTCACCTGCCATTAAATGGATTTGGGTGATCTGATCACAAGGTCAGGAGATTTCACCGGAATCTGTTAGGAATGGCTGATATATTGAATATTAGCAATATCAACACAATATCTTTGCTGATGATATAAAAGTAGGGAACATTGCGTATATTGCGATGATGTTAAATGTTTTACTTATAAAGACCGTTTCACTCACATCTCGCAGGCTGATGGCAGATAGACGCTGATTTTAATCTTCTGTTTAAACATTCTGTGAAGAGCGTCAATGGTTTCTATTTACCACATGTGCTGATTCAGTGATTGCAAAGGCAGCTAGCAACACTGCAAAGTTTCTGGATTAACAGCCGTAATTAAATGCAGAATTGAATCTGAAAATGCAGTGACTGATAATAATAACTATGGTAATGGAAGGGAATCTGATACTGTATGTCAAAACAGATCTGTGCATTAGGTCCTGTAAATGCAAACTAACAGACCAGCTTTCTGTCATGTTTCTGTGTTCTTCAGAGAACTCAATTTGTCACTGCAACAACAACCTTCTATGAAGATTTTTGTATAATTTTAACATTTTTATATTTAATGTTTTTACATGGGCAAATTCAAGTGAATACTATTTTAAATGTTCCTTTGGTACACATTTAGAAAAAAGCAGTAAGCGGTCATTATGCCCAGATCATTTTTTTTTTTTCAACTAGTGTTGATTTTGCAGTAAACAATTTGTATGCACTTTGTAACAATAACTTTCCTATCCAAATCTTTTTCATGGGTAGCAAAAAAAAAAAAAAAAAACAACAAAGAAAAAAACTAATGGAGAGCAAATGTAAAAATTTAGTTATATGGTCAGAATTGTTGGTACCCTTGGTAAATATGATCAAAGAAGTCTGTGAAAATAAATCTGCATTGTTAATCCTTTTGATCTTTTATTTGAAAAAAAATCACAAAAATCTAACCTTTCATTGGATAATAATAATTTAAAATGGGGGGAAATATCATTATGAAATAAATGTTTTTCCCTAATACACATTGGCCACAATTAACGGCACCCTTTTATTCAATACTTTTTGAATCCTCTATTTGTCAGTTTAACAGCTCTAAATGTTCTCCTATAATGCCTGATGAGGTTAGAGACACCTGACAAGAGATCAGAGACCATTCCTTCATCCAGAATCACTCCAGACCCTTTAGATTCACAGCTTCTTCTCTTCAGTTCACTCATGTTCTACAGGGTTCAGGTCAGAGGACTGGAATGACCAGCAGAAGCTTGGTTTTGTGCTCAGTGACCCATTTTTGTGTTGTTTTTGAGGTTTGTGTTTGGATTATTGTACGGTTGGAAGATCCAAACATGGCCCATTATAAGATTTCTAACAGAGTTAATTTGGAAGCGGACTAAGACCACCTCTTCAGCTGGATCTTGGTTCAGTTGTTTGGTGCGCACCCGAGTGTGATTGCTTTATTCACACCAGTCTTGTTTGTTTTAATTGAATTGAACTCAAGTTTGTTTCCCTTGGTGCGGATCTTTTGGGCAGGTGTGAATACAGCAATCGCACTCGGGTGCGCACCAAACAACTGAACCAAGAGCCAGCTGAAGAGGTGGTCTTAGTCTGCTTCCAAACCAACTCTGGTACAGTTGAATGGATGAACCATTGAATGGATGACCTTAGCACACCTGCGGTTTTGTTTACAATTTCTGGTTCACTTGCAAAAAGGGCAGTGTGAAATAGGGGTTGCACCAACTAATCGACTAGTCGACTTTAATGCTCTGCTATGACGCTTGAAGCTTGACGTCGACTAGTCGCTGGTCCTGTAGAGGGCGCAACAATATAAGAAATCTCTGAAGGACTTCCACATTTAAGCTCCGTTTCCAAACAGTTAAAATGACAAATAAATGCATACTCTGAAAGCGCTCCACAAGACGTGTGTGACTATATTACTGGATGCTGGAAACTGAACGGGAGAATGCATGTTTTAAACAGCTTATAGTACAGGTCAGTTAATCTCCATTCTAATATAATGCGCTGCTGCTCTGTGACGCGCACACATAGGCTTCAGACAGTAGCGCGTGCATCACACGCAGATCGCGCGCGCACAGAATCGTTCAGCGCGGAAATGTATTGTCAACACTGTTCTGCGATTTATCAATAAAATAGCTTAGAAACTGAAACGTTCAAGCATATATTTCTTATTAACTAAATCCCACAGCTTCATTACTAGTAGAGTAGCTGCCAGGTAGAATTAATTCACACACGCAATCGCTCTCACTAATGCATTCATATGAATGTAATCTTTACTGTGCAACTTTATCTGTATGTGATTTAGAACGAGCAGAAATCTGTGAGAAATATAATGAATATAAAGACAAAAGAACTGATAAAAATGAGCTGTTATAGGAGCAATAGCCATGTGGGCGGCATTGTGTCATATGCCATAGCTGTGCACTAGGTGTTTGAGTCTCAGCTCCAGACTTATTTGTTAATTAATGACGTCATCAGCGACTAGTCGACTTCGAATCGACTTTCTTCACATAAAAGTCGACTTTAAAAAATCAGAAGTCGTTCAACCCCTAGTGTGAAAGCGAACCACACCACACCAAACAAACAAACAAACAAAAAATCAACATTGCATTTGGTCTGGACCAAAGCAAGTGAACTAGCGGACTTTCCTGGTGTGAATACACCCTAACATACATTCAGAGCCTAATGATACAGTGGACTTTCTTTCTCAATGTACTTTTTTGTGTGTGTGTGTGTGTGTGTTTTGTAGGGCTGGGAATTTAACGCGTTAATTACATTAATTAATTAAAGTGAAAAATAACTCTTTTATTTTATTTAAATAACTCTTTAAAATTATTAACGCATTTAACACACTTGCCCCGCCCCAGACCTACATGGGTCATCTGATATTTCATACAGCTGATTGATGACAAATATGAGCCAGGGCAACAACTTACTGCGTGACGGAGCCTAGAGAACGTCCCTAAAGTTTAAGATATGGTTCAAAACGCCCGTTTGAGTTTTTGTCTGATATTTACATCATATAGTTAAGCAATATCACACGAGCAATAGACTAAGTGCAATATCACACGAGTGCAAATGTGATACTGATCTTATATAGCAGTTAATAGTGTGTTGTTTTAGACACAGTGTTGTCTGTTTTGCTCAGTTTTGTCAACGAAAACATAAAGACAAAGCAGAACTGTTCGTCTCCAAGCAACACACAGCGGCATTTCATTTCTTAATGCACATTTTGAACGAATTGGGTGAATCATTTGGCGCGCTGAACCATTGGCCATAGGCTCGTTGGATTTGAAGCGGCGCTGCACAGACCGATCGTGTATGACATCAAAGTCCCGCGAGAGCGATTCAAAAGCATGCAGAGTCTCCCAAGGTTTTTTTCTCCATTCTGTCTCGGAGGGAGTTTTGGTTCCTTGCCGCTGTCGCCTCTGGCTTGCTCAGTTGGGGACACTTCATTTCTAGCGATTATCGCCGATTTGATTGCACAGATACTATTTAAACTAAACTGAGCTAGACAATGACATCTCTGAATTCAATAATGAAATGCCTTTAACTGAAAATGAGTGTTTAATCTTATCATTATACATTACTGACACTCTATCCTCCAATTTGATACTGTTAAGTGCTTTGACACAATCTGTATTGTAAAAGCGCTATATAAATAAAGGTGACTTGACTTGACTTGACTACAGCTCTTGCGGTAGTTTGATGTCACACACCAATCGGTCTGATGGTGATGATCCGCTTCAAGTCGAACAAGCCTAATGATTCAATGGACCATTCATAAAGAAACATTTACTTCACTCCTGAATGAATCAGCCATTTGAACAAATCAAATGAATGAATAAATGACTCAATGACTTAATCATTAAGACTTTTACCACCACCTACTGGCAGTTTTAATTTCTTATTTAGAGTATCATTTCATTAAAGAAATAATTTCATATTTCCATAGTAATAATAATAAAATTAATTAAATAAATTATTAAAGGTATAGTTCACCCACCCAAAAATGAAAATTTGGTCATCATTTACTCACCGTCATGGCCCAAAAGAGTATGTAATAATTTTTAGGCTGAATCAAACAAAATATTTCTTGCTGAAGCTGCTTTTCGTAATGTCTGTTTGATGCTTTACACAACAATGACTTTAAATTATCTTTTGGGCGTAATATCCAAATTTGATGTGCGATTAATTAGATTAATTAATCGCCACATCATGTAATTTATTAGATTAAAACTTTTAATCGCTTACCAGCCCTAGTTTTTTGCTTTATTATGATAGGACAGTTATTAGACAGAAAGCGAGAAAGAGGAGGGGATGTGATCGGGACGCATGATCTTCGCTCATCGGAAACTGGTCTGTTAACTGTTCCGTCACCCCGTTTAAGATTGATGGGAGATCAGGCTTTTTCTTCACTAGCTCCAAAACTATGGAACTCCTTATCTATTGAGATAAGTCAAACTAAATATTTTAGCATTTTTAAATCTCGCCTTAAAACTCATTTAAATTTTTGGTATTAATTTGGCATTATTCTATTTTTAAGTGTTTTGAATGAATATTTCTTTTCTTGCTTATTTTATAATCTTCATATGTTGTACTTTGTTTTTTTTACTTGTTTATGTACAGCACTTTGAGATGTAACATTCAAAGGCGCTATAGAAAATAAAGATTTTTATTATTATTCAGGTTTTGGACGACATGAGTAAATACTGAACTGTCTGAGTGAACTATTCCTTTAACATTCTCGCTCAAGCAGAGCCGTTTGAACTGAATAAGAGCAGAGATGAAATGTAGAGGAATCAGACTCACCCAGAAGAGCAGATTGAAGAAAACCATCCCGTATCTCAGAGCCCTCAGGCAGCCCTCGGCCATCCTGCAGCGCCGCAGCTCTAGAAGAAAGATGAAGGACAGGTCGAGGTAAAACACCACATATTTCCGGCCCTGTGCGGTGGTGTAGCTGGCTTTAGCTTTCTTTGGCCCCGGTGTGGTGCGAAGGCCGAAGACGAAGGGCGAGCTGTGGTACTCGTATTCCCCGCTGTAGCGCAGCGGCGGCGAGCCGGACTTGCTGTCCAGAGAGGGACTGCGGCGGTACGGTGTTTCGTCTGTACTTGAGCGACGCATTTTTGGTTTGGGGGCTGGGGCCGGGGCCGCAGCCCGGACCCCCAGGGGCCAAATAATCCCCACTTTTGCAAGACTGGAGTCACAAAGTAAGAAAAGTGATAAGACGGCAAGTTGGAAAGCACGAGCCCAAAACCCTTAAAACATGGCCATTATTTGTTTTTTTGATGAATCAGAGTACACAGTTTTTAAATTAGGAACTCAGCGGTCTTTGGTCCACAAGTGTAGTGTTGGAAGTGTAGCGATAAAGTCCAACAGAGGCTCACCCACAGCCCTTAGCAGTATTTAATCACTTTAAACTGCAGATTCAATATCTTTCAGATGCACTTCAGTAATTTCCTGCAATGCTATTAATCCTTTCTGGACCCTCAATCAATGGCATAGGTGCTCTAATGCCGCTTCATTAGGGAAGATGCCTTTCCACAATGATGCATGGCAGCTCACCTCTTTACATCCATGCATTTGACCCGATTGATCTCTGACATGTGCATGCTGGCACTCGTGCCTCTGGCCTGGCCTCCTAACAAATAAACAACCCTTGTCCTGTTGAACACCTACTAGGGGAGCAATGAGAAGTCCTGCTCACGGCTGGACCGTGCAAAAAAATCCAGTATTTTCTTGACCTCCAAATCATCTGAAGGTTTCCCAGACAGCATGAATGAACAGATGAATACAGATGAACCAACACGCTTTTTAATACACAGAGGCTTGTCCTGCTTTGCCAGTTGATGTTTCAATCTTCAATTTTGCCCCAATGCATCATCTCTTCAACCTGTCCCTTATCCTGCTTCTCATTTTCTGGCAAACCTACAGTCAGTTTCTTTCCTTAAATTCGACATCCCGTATCCATGCTGCTTCTTGATGCTTCTTCGCTACCTCTGCGTCTATGTCCCTCTCGGCTGGGAAGGTTTTCTTCAGGATTCAGAGGTCCGGCAGAGGGTTAACAGCTTCACTCCTTCGACCCTCTTCTGTCCTCCGCTGCGTCAAGCGCTGCTCACTCCAGGTATAAAGCAGAGACTGATCCTCACGGGATGAAGAACCCAACAGCTGCCGCAGAGCAGGATCCACACCGCCGTCTCTCTGTGCCTCTCCTGCGATTATTCCTGCGCTCGTACACCCCCTCAAACACACACACACACACACACACAGCCTCTCGCCTCTCTCTCTCTCCAGTAACTGTCGCACAAATCATTCAGACTCTGGCCACGCCTCCTCGCTGCTCATCCAATCGTCTTCCGCTGCTCGCCATCTTCCTTCAACACAGCTTCTCTGTATCTCACATCTCCTCTGATCAGTCCACACCAATCCTTACTAGCGATTACAGCAGTGTGATGCAGAATATCTCCTCTATAACACACTTTTTCATTTCTTGTTCTTCATCTCTCCTCCTCCTGTTTTTCTCTTGTATTCATGAGCTGCTGGGGTGTATCAGCACGAAACACGCTTGCTGACATTCATCACGATTAGAGTAAATGTCGGCGTGTGCCTTTGTTTTGATACTGTGATGCTCAAATAACATCTCATAATTAAGATTCTTCTGACTGCAGGATGCATCTGAGTGAGCTAATTAACCCGCTAACAAAAGATTCAGTTTTACAAAGCTCATTATTTGAATCAGTTCCTTCAACATATTTCTTCTTCTGAAAACATACTGTTATATCTTTAGTGTGTTTTCTTGTCATATTTATAGGTTTTTGTGTAAAACAAATTACTACAAAACTACTAGTACAAAGCAAAAGCATTCAGTCATGCTGTTGTCAGCCTACAGTGTTATAGTGTGCGTTCATATAAACATTATGTGTCAAAATACTGTGATCTGTGCGTTAGGTCCTGCAGTGCAAAGGTTTGTGAAAGTCTCATCTGCTCCTGTTAAATGCTTTTATTCCCAACTCACATTAATGCAGCCAACTTCATTAACAGAGAGTCTCTCTAAACCTCAGTAATCCAGCCGTTATTATCAGGAGCGCCGCTGTCTCTCTGCACAGATCTTCTGATCCAATATAACACTGTCTAATCAATGCAATGGTGCATATATTTTAGAGGACTATACATTCATCTGATTTGATTTAATAACACACATGCAATCAAATGCATGCAAACAATGTGTAGAATTTTTGGAATTAATGACCCAAAGCTCCTTAATTTCCCATTCGCTTTAATAAAGTAAGGCACCAGGGCTCTCATTCAGCTTTTCTATCTACTAGGATAAAACATCAAGTCCAAAAATTATTTAGACTATGTATTAATATATTTACAATATATAAAAAGTATTAGCAAAATGTGACACGGCATTAGAAATATAAAATCAATGTTATAGTGATCAAAAAATTGCAATTTACTTACATTACATGACCGTATAAGTTCCGTATTGATTACACCGCCCTGCATCATATTTACTGAATGAAATCCAGTACTTGTTTCTTACTAATTTTGGAGTGTTATAATTAGTGCCTGCTGCTGGTGCATATTACATTTTCTCACAAAATAGGATGTATTTCATAGCAGTTTTCCTTTCAACAACCATTAGAAAGGTGAAGAAGTCTTATATTCTCCCTTAATCAGCAGAAAAACTGCCACAAAGACTTGATTCCTGTGCCAGATTACAATTCTCTGATCATTTCTCAGCCAATTTTGACACGTATCATTAAGTGCGTTTACATGGACCCTCTTAATGCGATCATAATGAGATTTTGGCGATATTGCGATTATGCTTTACCTCATGTAAACGCAATACTTCAATCTAAATAATGCGATTAAGCTCATAATCGCAGCAAGCATAATCGTGTTAACATAGGTGGCGTACACCGATTTTAATCGGAATATACAGGCATGTAAACACCTTAATCGCAGTATTGCCGCTCTGACCAAAGTGCGCATGCGCTTGTGACATATGAATAACGTGACACGCACCTGTAATAATACGGAGATTAGAAACGATGGAGGGGAAGAAAGCATCGCATTCTGAGGAAAACACAACAAGCTGCCAGCAGTCTCTGTTCCTTACCCTCATCCAGAAACGGTAAGTAGAACGCGACGGCAGCGTATAGGCAAACATATTCCATCATATTTCTATGGTGCAAATTAACCACAATTCATGAAGTGCTCTAAAATCTCCTGGCAGATGGCTGCGTTGACTGTGGACTTCAGAAAACACAGTGGACCAACACCAGCAGATGACATGGCAGCCCAAATCATCACTGACTGTGGAAACTTCACACTGGACTTCAAGCAACATGGATTCTGTGCCTCTCCACTCTTCCTTCAGACTCTGGGACCTTGATTTCCAAATGAAATGCTAAATTTACTTTCATCTGAAAAGAGGACTTTGGACCACTGAGCAACAGTCCAGTTCTTTTTCTCCACAGCCCAGTTAAGATGCTTCTGACGTTGTCTCTGGTTCAGAAGTGGCTTGGTAGCCCTTTTCCTGAAGACGTCTGAGCGTGGTGACTCTTGATGCACTGACTCCAGCTTCAGTTCACTCCTTGTGAAGCTCTCACAAGTGTTTGAATCGGCTTTGCTTGACTGTATTCTCAAGCTTGCGGTCATCCCTGTTGCTTGTGCACCTTTTCCTACCCAAATTCTTCCTTCCAGTCAACTTTGCATTTAATATGCTTTGATACAGCACTCTGTAAACAGCCACACCTTTCAGTAATGACCCTCTGTGACTTACCCTCTTTGTGGAGGGCGTCAATCTTTGTCTTCTGGATCATTGCCAAGTCAGCAGTCTTCCCCATTATTGTGGTTTCAAAGAACAAGAGATACCCAGAATTTATACTGTAGGGATGGTCATTTATTCAAACTCAAATGTAAATATTCTAATATTTTGAGATACTGATTTTTGACTTTCATGAGCTGTAAGCTCTAATCATCAAAATTAAAAGAAATAAACATTTTAAATATATCAGTCTGTGTGTAATGAATGAATATAATATACAAGTTTCACTTTTTGATTGGAATTAGTGAAATAAATCAACTTTTTGATGATATTCTAATTATATGACCAGCACCTCTATATACAGGGGTGCACGTAAGTGTTCCGCAGGTCCGCATGCGCGACCAAAATTAAAAATGCACTGTGTAAATAAGTTCTGACAGCACATTTGCGTACCGACATGGTTGACAGCTGTTAATGCACAATTACTATTTTAGATCGACAAACTGTACTGTATAAGATTTCTATTCAAACTGAAAGCATAATCTAGGCTATCCGCTGCCGTTTTCAAAGCAAAACTGTGACATTTCATTCACTGACGCTCTTCCATCAGCAGCGCTAAACCCGGAAGCGCATAATACTTACTTGCCGGCAACCCGCCAAAATAAAAGCTCGCTGATTTTACGTTTGAAAATGATGAAAATTAAAATAATGATAATAATACAAATATTAGCATTTTATTTTTAAGTTTACTATAAAATAATTGCATTTGTATGTAATATTCCTTTTTTTTTTTTTTATTAAAAATAAAATTGTATTATCACACTTGATTATTTAGTTTATTATTTTTAGTTAGTTATTTTATTATATATATAAAAAAAAATGAAATAATGTGCAATAATATTATTATCACTATTATTAATTCATTTTTTTATAGTTATTTTATGGGTCACACTACATGCCATAGCCCATGTGAGGACCAAACCAAAACCATATGAGAACCAGGCTGAAAAACTTATGTGCACCCCTGTATATATATATATATACTGTATATACAGTAGTCAACATTTGAAGTGGATCAAAACCTTTCATTAAAGTTGTCCTAAAACCAAAACAATACCTGTTCTTGCCTTAGGACGACTTTGATCCACTTCAAATGTTCGAACCCTAACCCTACTGTATATACTGTATTTAAAAGGCCTTTTTTGCAGCTCAGCAGATTTTAGTTCAAGATGCAGGCCTGTGTTATTTTTAAGTCCTATCCACCTTTTGACGTATTTGCAGAACCTCTGATGAGATCTCAGTCCTGAGGATAACAGAAACCTGCGCTCTGCAGCTCAACAAGTGGGCTGTTTTTTGCTTTTTTTATTTGGTTTGTTTTAGTTCTATATTTGACCTTTTATGCCATTAAATGAAGCCTAAACTAAAGAATAATCTCTTATATTGAGTTAAATATCGCTATTCTGCTGCTGAAACAGGTAAGCCTCCTGTAATGTCTGTTATGATCTACTTCAACATGCAATGACCTGAAAATGAACTATTTAATCCATAACAAAAAGCAAACTTCATTTAATGAAATTGCATTACCTAACTTCTTTCTTCCTTTAAAGCTTCTTTCTCACATCTGCCAGGAAATATAAAGGAAATTGGCATAAATCTACTCCACATGAACATCATCATTATCTTCCTAAAGACTGTGATGAAAATAAATGGCGAGATCTTCTGAAGAAATACAATATGTTTGAAAGACTCTCTGCGAGGCTATTTCAGTGCGATACATAACTTGATATTTTGCAAACAGTTATCATAATATTATAAATTATTATACTTTTTTTAGTAATTAACTAGTAGTAATTAATCCACATTAACTGAAATAAAGTGTTTTACTGTGAGAAGCCAGAAGAAAAGAGCAAGTAGTAATAGTGTCAGATGTTTAGAAATGTGATTTTAGCAGATATTAGATTCACAGATATTAGTTTGAATCATTGCTTTGTCTGAACTGAACAAAACAACAGATTTCTGTAATACTCACCTCTGCAGCTGCTTTACTGTGTTTGATTCGTGTCTCAGAAGCTGCTGTTTCTCTCCATGCTGTGTTTGTCGGAGTCGAGCTGGTTTCTCGTGTGTTTCGTCGCTCTGCTTCTGGTCAGATTCAGGGAGGGACTGACGCAGGCATCTCAAGAATGCTGTTATTCTTAACTCAGACTCTATTTTTACACTCTGCGTGGACTAGAATATGGTTTTTCCTCTCATTTTTGTCTACTTCAAAAATCTCTAACATCTCAATGCAATAGAAATAAGTTGAAGTGAACTTGAACATGAGTTTGTAACTGTGTTGAGGCTTGGTGTTCATGTAGTGCAAATTAAAAAGCATGTATTGTTTTGATATGCGTCCCTAATAAAATGCATCCAGTTTGCATTAGTGATTAAACAAACAACTTTCTGAATCTTTTAATCAGCTGAAACAAGCACTTTGAAACATAATCCACTACATGACTCGCATTAGTGTCATCTGCTGGTCAAACACACACATGCTTCTGGCTTCACTGTAGGCTACTAAAGGTGTAGCCTTTCTCTTTCATAAAGATTGTATTTAAGCTTCTGTATATTTTGTGTTCTAACTATCTCCAACATTTCACAATACAGTTCAGCTGTTTTATTAGTTGTACGTGTGCTGAGCAGAATTCCGCTGAAATCTCGGACAATCTTTGAATCATTCTGATATTATTCTGGATTATAATGAAATGGCTGCATATTATTGGTTCACCGCGGATCACGTTGATTAACGGTCTGTAACCAGTAAAGATCTGTATTATGGTGTTCTCCTCAACTTTTCACTCTTAATTAACAAACTATTCTTGTAATAAACTTATATAATAACAGATTACAGTTAGAGTTGCTTGAAATTATGTTTACCTTAATTACTCCCCTGTCGAGAAGTGTTTGTGATCTCTTCAATAAATGAAATGTGTAGTAAAAGTCATGCGAGTTGTTTGTGTATTCGGTGAAGAGTGTGTCCCTCTGGCGGCGGGGCGCTGCTTCAGTCTTTCTTGAGAACAGCGAAAGGCGCTTTACCTGCTGGTGGGTAACAAACTATATAATCTGCTTTTAGAAGCGAAGCATTATAGCCACTGAAATACTTGTTCTTTCACTTCGACGCTTTAGATACTCCGTTAAGAGTTTAAAACTCTGATTGTGTGAATTTCTTTGTAGAACGCATTTCAACTGAAAGATACATCTTTTTCATTACTACTGTATATCCTGGACAGATCATTCTGACTACAGTTTCTTTATGATTGAAGCCTCAATTTTCACTTCTGTTGTTTCTCCTTCAGCAACAGTTCTTTTCCATCTTCTCATGTGCAGTGTTGGGAAGGGTACTTTGGAAATGTAATAGGTTACAGATTACAAGTTACCCTGTTTAAAATGTAATAAGTAGTTTAACTTTTTCAATTACTTTATTAAAGTAATGTAACTTATTACATTTGATTACTTTTTAAAATTTCTAATATTTTCAACTGTTAATCATTTTGAAACATTTAATCCAGACAGAGTTAACCTCACAGTGCTCAACACTGATTGCTGTCATGGGGCGTTCACACCAGACGCGACTTGCTGAATAAATCGCTCTATTCACGTGTAGTTGGACGCTTGAACATTTTGAGTTTACTTGCTTCATTCGCGCCGCAGGATGTCTATCGCGTCTTTGCATTGACTTAACATGTAAATCACTCACGCTTAACACTTCATTCGCATCTGATGTGAACGCACCACCAGACTTTCAAAATCCTTCATCACTTGAATTAAGATTATAATAAGTAAGGGATAATGTACATCTTTATTTTGCACTAACAGCTGGCTGGATGCACATTATCCCGCTTATAACACGGCTGCTTGCCACAAAAGTAAATAATTTGAAATATTTGAACTCAAAGCAGTTGCTAGCAAGCAGCAAGTTCAAACTAGATGGACGTTTAAGGGATACGGTACCATACCACTTTTATCACACAACATTTCACCACATAAATAATTAAGTACTAGTACTTACAGTACTAGTTTGTTAGTTATCTTATAATCCATTACAGTGTACAAAACAAAATGGCAGCAGCTGTTTGTATGAAACAAGAGAGCGAGTCCACGATACCAGGATGACAGAATTAAGAAATTGTACATATAATATTGAATTGAGTTTTCATATTTTATCAGCTAACCAAATGCAAAGCTTCCACCAAGAAAAACTGTTCCTAGCAAGCATATAGTGCCAACTTAAGTTACCGGATGAGTCTGTTATTAGCTGTTATCAGTTGTTATCAGGGAATAACATACCTTGGGATGTCACGACTGACCAATCAGAATCAAGCATTCCACAGAGCCGTGTAATAATTTAATTTAAAGCACAACCACCACAAAATCAGACTTAAAGGGATAGTTCACCCAAAAATGAAAATTCTGTCATCATTTACTCACCCTCAAGTAGTTCCAAACCTGTATGAACGTCTTTGTTCTGAACACAAAGGAAGATATTCTGAAGAATGTGGGAACGGAGCAGTTCTGGGGCACCACTGACTTCCATGGGTTTTTTTTTCCTACTATGGAAGTCAATGGTGCCCCAAAACAGCCTGGTTACAAACTTTCTTACAAATGTCTTCCTTTGTGTTCAGCAGAACAAAGAAACTCATACAGGGTGAGGGTGAGTAAATGATGACAGAATTTTCATTTTTGGGTGAACTATCCCTTTAACACCTCTTATTTACTTTGAGATCATAACCAGTTGCTGGTTTTGAAATCAAATGTTTGCGTAGTTATGACAGGAAACACTGGCATATAAGAGTGCCTTGGAAAAAACATTAATCTTAAAAAATAAAGCATATGCATGAACCTAAATAGGAAATAAAACAGTTATCAAATAAGCACGTGTCCTGTTCTGTGTCCTAAACTCCTGAAACATTGGTGTCTCATATTTTCGAGCAGTCAATGCTTTTTATGAATAGGTCAATTAAATCTATATATGGGTGAGGGTGTGTGAAAACAATTCAGAAGTAACCCCCTTTGTAAGCATTAACATTTTCAAAAGTAACTGTAATTTAATTACACATTTTCTCTCAGTATCTGTAACTAATTACAATTACATTTATTTTGTAATTAAATTACGTAATTCCGTTACATGTAAGTAGTTACTCCCCAGCACTGCTCATGTGTTGTTTAAAGGGGTCATGATATGAGAAATGAAATTTGTCTTGATCTTTTTACATATAAGAGGTCTTTATACCATTAAAACATCCTGCAAGTTTCATAGCTTAAAACGTCCTCCTCGTTATAAACAAAGCATTTATTTAATCAAGCTCCAAAAAACGGCTCGTTTTGGATCCGAGGTACGAGGTGACATCACAGGGGCACAAACATTTGCATAAACACGCCTCCAGAGCAAGACATCGACGAATAGTCTTCTTCTCACAATAGGCCCCGCCCACTGGCGTTCAGTTGCTAACGGCTAACACTTGATCACACTGAATGCGAGCGTCGCGTCAAACGCAAATATAAATCACACTCACTGCGCTATCTTGTCTGCACTGGAGACAGTAAACATGAGTCTGTCGTCAGGACCGATGCAGTGAAAGAACGTTTGCTTTGACGTGTCTAAAAGGTTTAAACAGCTCGTTCACGTCTTTGTACAGATATCGTAAGGATCCCAGCGTAAGGAACAAGTGGATAGTTTATTTTTAATGGCGTCCCGGATCGTGTCGGAGCATGTTGTCTTGTAATCGAGGCACAGAGTCATGGAGAGACACAGAAACATTTGTAGAAAGATGAAGCGGAACTAGATCTGACTGCAGCTGCAGCACAAACTGTGAGGAACTTATTTCATAATGCTTTGTCTGGAAATGACCGTTTTATTTTGATCATGTTGTCAGAACACTCACATGCAATAGTGAGGAGGCGCTGATACTGTTTCCTATGCAGAGGCGTTAGCCAATCATAACGGAGGCCTTAAAGGACCCGCCCCTTAAAAACAGGTCGTTTTAGACAGAGGGTCAGAACGAGAGTTGAAAATAATCATTTTCCACATATTTATTTATTGTTTTGTGCAATTTAAAAAAAATTACATTCATTCAATATTTATTAAAATATTATAAGTAAACCTCAAGGAACATATTAAAATGAATTAATTGAACTCTTCATTTCCATCTTAAACCATTTATGCCTGCCTCTTTTCTCTGTTCCTTATTTCACACTTTCATCTGCCATTTTACTTTACTTTTGTTGCCATTTTACTACTGCATGGACTAATACACAACTAAAAGCTATATTAAATCATATAATCTGAATCCTGAATATTGTTTAAAGTCTCTAAATCAACAGATCTGCTGTGCTTTCAGTATGATCTTGAGCCAGAACATAGAAGAGTCTTCAGTGTGAAACCAGACGTCTTCTGTAGTCGAGTCATTGCATTAATCTAATAACCGAAAACACAGCATGCAGCAATGAATGCTGGCTATGAAATGAAACACAGAAATATAAAGGAAAACAGAAATATTGTTTTTTGCAAAAAACTCAAACAATACTCAAGTATTAAATGAATATATAAAACAAAACTATAGTACATATGCATAAATGAACAGACGAGATTTATTGATAATCATAGAGATGTGAAGGTAGAGATGGGACAGTTTTACTCCACTGAAGCGGACTGTGTGAGGCTTGTATCAGATCACATGACCGATGACGTTTGAGGCTGTGTATGTCACAATGAAACACCTGAAGTGACTGATTCTAATCTTCACTCATTATAAGGAGACGTGAAATGCTTGGTGTTCCCTCCCTGCTTCACAGTAACATAATAACACTTCCATGTGTGGACAATGATTCTCAGAATGAAGACACAGCCGCTATTGTTGAGTATTGCTTTTGTGTTGAAGCTGGAATCAACAAGATGTGTGAATCATTTGAAAGTGGCTGCTATATGTAAAGGATAATCAACGGCTAGCTGTGCATTAAACGATTTGAATGCACGACGTGGAGGCGAAGAATATATTAAAGATGATAATAATATTTGCGCTGCAATATTTGACCGGACCACTAGATGTCACTGTGGTCTGTCTTTGCGGCTTTGAGGCGTTGAATCTTTTTTGGTACAATCAGGGAAAAAGCCTCAAAAGCTTCACAAGGCTTGAAGGGAACGCATTTGAGAGCATTTCTGAGAACATTCCGATGAATCAGCCGAGATCCGCTGGATGTGAGGTGTGTGGCCCAATCCCTCCGTCATTGGTTGTTACGCGATGCCGTCACGAGCCGTGGCCCCGCCCCCACGCAGGCGCGCGCTCCCGCTCTCTCTCCGCGCTGCTGACGGTCGTGTCTCTGTGTGCGGCTATAAAAGCTCGGTTTTTCGGGATCATGTCTGTGTCACCGGACAAACGGCGAAAGATGGAGTCTGCGCTGGAGCAGATCAAGAAATACACGGTGGTCGTTGCAGACACGGGCGACTTTAACGGTAAGTTTCTCATAGATATTTCCGTTACTTAATGTTGAGCCAGTTTGTCGCTCAGGGAACTTCAGAGCTGTTTATAACTGACAGCCGCGATCATAGACTCTGTTTACAGAAAACTCCTCTTTTTTTTCCTAAGAAGAAGCTTGGACGTTATTTGGTTAATGATTGCTAAAGTTAACCCTCATGAGGAACTGTTGTTCTCGCAATTGTGCTACACTTGTGGTATGAAGGGCAGTTATCTACATTCAGCGGAACGCATGATAGGAATGAGCGCTTAGAAACGTGTCGTGTTGAGTTAACTAGGTCTGTTTAAAACACGTGATCTCGGTAATTGGTTTAATTAAATTAACTCTGGGTGAGGAAACACAAAAATACTGTATGGAACTATAACGAG
This sequence comes from Onychostoma macrolepis, assembly GCF_012432095.1. Lineage (NCBI taxonomy): Eukaryota > Metazoa > Chordata > Actinopteri > Cypriniformes > Cyprinidae > Onychostoma > Onychostoma macrolepis. The sequence continues at coordinate 34,108,141 of NC_081172.1, forward strand.
ACCCGGAAGCGAAGAGCCATTGGATAAACGCGGCTCATCTCATGAATATTAAGCGTTCTACAGAGACGGCGTATCTGATTGGCCGAGAGGCAGATCTTAGTAAGTGGGCCATTGTCACCCAACTAATTATTGAATGCCTTGCTTATTAATATTAATCATCTTACGCGCATGGCGCTGCAGGACGTGCGTGGCTTAATTAATATTTATGAATTTGGCTGATAACTTATGATAGCAACACGGATTGTGTTTCCTCTGAGAATAGAATCAGATCTCGTTGAAAGTGGTTAAAACGAGAATAGTTCATATTATAATAAATGTATTAGTTTTTAATTGCACAAAATGACCAACTCAATCACTAATATTGATGCAAAGCCTAATCTTGGTTTACACATTAACTTTGTACAAAAGTGTTTAAATTCTTTCTGATTTTAGTTTGCATTTAAAGCAGTTAATGTCAACCGGCAGCCTTGACTCCGTTTGAGCTGCTCTTGACCGTATGTCTGTAAGTCTGTCCAGGACACAGAAATGCGCTTTGGATCAAATCCAGATCCAGAATTTCCTGTTATATGAATCAGACGGCTGTAACTTGCATCAGATTGTATTGCCTCAGTCTGTCTTGTGAAACGCCGGCGTGCCGATCAGTGATTTCAGTGTTTGCTTTTACACAAGGAAGCGCTGGATGAAACTCCCTTCTGTGGCTTTCTGCATTGTCATGATGATGAGACGGTTGATCCGTTGACTAGTTCCTGAACACTGTGAATATATACAGCTAGTGTTCGGCTGAACGCTCATCTTGTTTTTTTCCAGCTGATGAATGATAAAAACAGCCAATAAGAATCCATGTGGCAGACAACAAATTGATTTTTGGCATGTAAATGTGTATCTGGTCTGCAGTTTTTCAGTCACTGTGAATTATGTCAATTCTGGGATTAATGGTGAAGGGAAAAAGCAAACACTTATACTTGAATTTATCAGTGCTGGTACAAAGGAGGCGGACCGCTCTCAGTTTTTCTTCAGTGCAAAATCTGTGGCCTTTTCTGTCAACAGTCTTTAAGAAATGAAAAGTCATGATGAAAGTTAAATGTAGACTCAATCCTGTCAATATTTTCAGTTATTTCTATGTTAATTAGGTCTAACTAATGAAAATGATTTATTATTTGTAATCGTAAGTGATTTACACTAAACTCCTGTTCATCTGCAGTATGTCACACACAGTGCTTTAACAAACTGACAAACATGATTTCTCATCTTAATGCTCCGGTCATGAGAACATTTCAGTGTTAAACGTTCGTCTGGAGACTCAAAGGATGAGGTCTGCAGGCACTAGGGCTTCTCTATTATGACAAAAATCATAATCCCGATTATTTTGGTCAATATTGTAATCACGATTATTAGTGGGCCATGTGACAAACTTTATATGAAAGATTAAAGATAGTGATGTGTATATATTTTGCTATGAGCTCTACATTTTAGAGACCAGCGACATGTCACAATTCTCAACACCACAGCAGAATACTGGAGTAACTAATATTTAGAGATGCACCGGTCAGTCTCGCTTTCCGTTTCCGAGCCGATCCTTTTATTTGCAGCGGCACAGGCATGACGTCACAGCCACACGCACACTTGCGTGTAAACACGACGTTTCGTGAGAACGATTCTAATTTTAATTGCATTCAATGTAAATAGTGACTGACTGTATTTGTCGTGCCAGATGAGGCTTGCGCAGCCTGAGTGAGTGTTTGAGAGAGACCGCACACACACAAAGTAACTCACAGAAATTTATAGATGCGTACTGCGGTAGAATTTTTACTTGTATTTTGTAAAAAAAAAAAAAAAAGATTTAGATAAGCAATATTATACGGCCATGATGTTTTCCCAAATATCAACACTATTGCAATGACATTGATTTTATACAATAGTATTTCAATAAACAAGAAGGTAAAATTAAGTGACTTTAGACAAAATATTGACTGTTTTTGCTTAGTTTCGCTGAAGAAAATGGTTCCGATCAAAGCCACCGCAGAACTGCTTCATGTCTCCGAGCAACACTGCGGTGTTTCGTTACTGAATGAATCCATGTTTTTGCAGGAATCGAGTGAGTCAGTGATTCAGCGGCCCGTTCATAAGGACAGTCACTTGCCTCGTTTCTGAATGAATCAGTCGTTTGAACAAATCGGTTGAATGAATAAATGACTCTCTCATTAAAACGGACACTTGTCGCCACCTACTGGTGGCTTTAAAAGTATCATTGCTTTTTTTTTTTTTTTTCCAACATTTATTTGTATATGTTTAAAAAAATATGTAAAACTATTTATGAATTTGAAATTGCAGTGTAAATGCAATTATGGCACCTCGGCTTCATCAAACTGTGTAAATGCATCTAATAACACTTCAGATTGTGTTAGGCGCTAAAAGATGAATTTAAATGTCTGTGTTGTGTTCTGTCTCTGAGTGCATACACCGTAGCCTAATCTTCCCGAGGAAGCGCAAGTTCTTTCACGCTTTTAAAAACACAAATATAATCAATTTAAACAAATCAAGCACGTCCCATTTTGCAAAAGTCTTGTTACATGATTTTACTGATTTACACGTGAAACTGGGCTTTTATGGAGGAATGAAAGCGCACCGCTGGAAAGGGGGCAGAATGGGGCGCAACAATCGTTTTATCACGATTACTGTATTTTCATAATCGTTGGACATCGAAATCGAAACTGAATTTCCATTAATTGCGCTATTATTAATAATTTGATTTATTTCTTCCTTATTACTCATTTCTTATTCACTGGCTCAGATTTTCTTCAGGCAAAGCCTCATAAACCCAAACGACTAGATTTAAGTTGACGCAGCTCTCCAGAATCAGATTTGTTGGCACAGCGGGGAGAGTCATTATCGGCTACTAATCAAACAATGTCAAACTGTATATTATGATTTATGTACTATTTTGAACCAGAAGTCTTGTGTTGCAGGAGCCAAGACCATAGTGTTATGTTATCAGCGTTCCTGAAAGAGCAGGCTTGGGAAATGAAATGGCTGATGTCATGGGACGTCTCCGTATGAATGCATCTTACTATATACAGAACTAATCTGACTTCTCCACTAGGGCTGTGCAATTAATTGTATTCGACTATCATGCGCATCTCGTCACTTAAAGCCGGTTTTGTGATCGTCTGAAAGCAGGTGATGGTGATTTACTGCCGGAGCGGCAGTTAATACACAGAGCCGTAGTTGACTGACAAGCTAGGCAATATCGCGTTTGTAATCGAAGACGAGTTGCATATTGGGGTCATAAATGCATGAATTACCATTTCTGCATTTGACTTTGAGAGCAAAGGTCTCAATTTAGATATATTTTTAAGATGGAAAAAAATCAGTTTTACAAACGCTAGAAACGTGGCCGTCAAAGGAAAGATTGCTATATTCTACTGTATTAAGCACTTCTTGGGTAAATGTAGATGTACACTATCTCTGACCTGAGCATCCTAGTCTCCGCCTCAGACGTGACGCTCACGGACCGCTGGCTGAACGTCTGATGTATACGCTTCAGGAGTTTCGAAGTCGTCATCGGATTGGTTGAATTATACAGGATTTCTGGGAGACATGTCGCGTTCTTTAACGTTCCGCCTGGAAACAATATCCGTGGCATCAAACCCCCTCACGAGAGAAGAAAGCCGTCGTGTTTACAACTGTGACGACAAGCGCTTATCAGGATCAACTAAACGCTGGATTTTCAAAAGTATGTGAAATATTTAAAATTCGCGGAATAGAATCTTTAAAATGCATCAGTTTTACACAACGGCCTGTTATTGTGGCGACATTTCCATGCCCTGAAACGTGATGCTGAGCGAAGCCGTCAGTTACGCGAGATTAAGAGCATCCTTACTCTACGCCTTTCTGAACATTACATTCTGAAATGCCCTTTAGATGTCTTCTGAGGACATTACATAGAACATTTCCATCACACTCGACGTTTACCTTTTCACTATACTGTTCTTCCATGATCCACAGACATTAGAACTGATGCAAGTAACAAACACTGTTATCATCTTCTCTGATCGACATATCATCTGTTGCTTATGTGACAGAAGACTTCAAGAACACTGTTGAGATTGCACTTGCTGTAATTTTCTTTGTTTTCTCTTCTCCACAGCTATTGAAGTGTACAAGCCTCAGGATGCCACCACCAATCCTTCTCTGATTCTGGCTGCGGCTAAAATGCCCACGTACCAGCAGCAGGTGGAGCAGGCCATCAAACACGGCATTGCTAACGGCGGGTGAGGATACGGCCTACACAGATGTGCTGTTAGAGTTCTCACAGGTCTAATGTGCCGCTTTCTGTAATCGCAGGAGTGAAGAGGAGCAGGTGACCAATGCCATGGACAAGCTGTTTGTGAACTTCGGTTTGGAAATCTTAAAGAAGGTTCCTGGCCGGGTCTCCACTGAAGTCGATGCGAGGTAAGAGTGATGCCAGTAATCGGTATCGACACGACGAGCGAGAGCGCTGTGTAGAAGTTTCCTATCAAAAAACCTGACTCGCCCTTACAGTATAATTATTCAACATTTCAACAGGGCAATTTGTGTTCGTCTTAATTATGACACTTGTTAAATAAGTTAACACACACACGCTCAAAAGAAAGACAAAAACGTACTATTGAATGATCGGAGTGTGTGTCAGAGACGTGTCCTGCTGACGGATGTGGTGTGATTCCAGGCTGTCCTTTGATAAAGAGGCGATGGTGTCTCGCGCCCTGAAGCTCATCTCTCTCTACGATGAGGCGGGAGTCAGTAAGGACCGCATCCTCATCAAGCTCTCCTCCACGTGGGAGGGCATTCAGGCCGGACGGTGAGTGTGTTCATGACAATCGTCTCCATTAAGTTAAGATGATGTTCATGCATCACACATCTTCAGGTGTTGCACCTGTTTGCTGTCATGATGACCACAAACACGATGTGAAGCTGATTCCTTCATATGCAGCTGTTATTAATAAACCCAGCGAGAGCTGCTCTGCTGACGTCTGTGTGTTTGGCTTTTCGTCAGGGAGTTGGAGGAGAAACACGGGATCCACTGCAACATGACTCTGCTGTTCTCGTTCGCTCAGGCCGTCGCGTGTGCCGAGGCTAACGTCACCCTCATCTCGCCCTTCGTGGGGCGTATCCTGGACTGGTACAAAGAAAACACGGACCGCAAAAACTACGAGCCCCATGAGGATCCAGGCATGTTCTCCGATAACTGAACTTTTCTTTTTAGCTCCGAGAGAAACATTCAGCATCTCGTATCTCTTTATTTTATTCTTATTGTATTGTGAAGCTTCTCCAGTAGGACAGATCTCACACGCCGGGCGTATCGTGTGCTCGCCTGCTCCGGTTCAAGGCAGCAGTCCAAATCAGTCAATCTAACCTCCATACAGGCAAAAACGTTCAACAATGTGTTTGATGTTTACCTTTTGAAAAAAATGATAGTCGTGGAGCAGGGGTGTCCAGTCCTGCAGAGTTCAGCTCCTCACACCTCTCTGGAGTCTGAAGACCTTGATTAGCTGCTTCAGGGTTAATTAGGGTTCCAGCTGAACTCCCTGTGGTCTCCAGAAACCGGTTTGGACACCCCTGGCTCAGAAAAGTGATGGATGCTAAAACATTTCTCCATATGGAGGTTGTTATATTATTTACTAATATATTAGTATATGCTTATTTTTCCCAGCCCTAGTTATAATCGTTAACCCTAAGTGATTGAAGCGGTGACTCCACACAGACTCCATACAGCTTCAGTGTTTGTACCAGATCACTCGTCGGTCAGCGTCTGTCTTGTGTCCTTGTCTTCTCTCAGGGGTGCAGAGTGTCACCAAGATCTACAACTACTATAAGAAGTTCAGCTACCGGACGGTGGTGATGGGCGCCTCCTTCAGGAACACGGGGGAAGTGAAGGCTCTGGCCGGCTGTGATCTGCTCACCATCTCCCCGGGGCTGCTGGGAGAGCTCAGCCAGGACCACAGCACGGTGACCTGTTCCCTCACGCCGCAGGGAGGTGAGCATCAGCTGACACGCATCCCTTGAGCTAAACCATCCGGGTGAAATCGTTTCAGCAAACTGATCTCTCTTTCAGCGAAGGACTGCGATCTGGAGAAGGTGCACCTGGATGAGAAGAGCTTCCGCTGGCTGCACAACGAGGACCGCATGGCTGTGGAGAAACTCTCTGATGGGATCCGCAAATTTGCTGCAGACGCCATCAAACTCGAGACCATGATCAAGGTGCAAAAACACGTTTTTCTTGAGTCAGAGATTTTTGATTGTGATCACATTTGCAGAAATATGATCTGAACGCTTTTGTAACTGAAGGCAGTCTGTTAACTCTGTTGGGTGATTTTAAAGCTCCTTGACGAGGCTCAGTAATGAAACTGTAGTATTATAGCACAATTAAACATTGGGTTAGCCCATAAACCATATGTTGTCTTGTTTGCACTTTTAGTGTGATGTGCCCATGCAGTTTGATTTGTATCTTTTCCTCCCTCTGTTTGTTTCAGGAGAGGATGTTTAACGTGAAGAACGGCCAGTAGTGAAGCAGACCGACTCCTTCGAGGACCAAACCCTTCACTCCCGCTCTGATTGGCCGCTTTAGCTGCACACTCTGGGCAGAAGTTGACTGCAGTCTTAAAGAATACAGCGTGCTGTGTTAATAAGCCATTCATTTTAACAGGAAATTGACCCTTAATGGAGTTCTCCGATTATGCTATAAACCCAGACTAACTCTCGGCAGACCAGCATACTTTGTGCTATTACTGTAGAACCAATGGCTTTGAAGTTTACTGTAGCTTTAATAGTTTGTAATCCACTAGCTCTATCCATTTCTACAAAATTGGCATGGGAAGTGCATCTATCCAGCCACCCACACGTTCTGATGATGAGAAATGATTGATCTTGTATCTGTCATTAAAATCCTCTTTTTCAGCACAAGTGCTTCATTCCGGCTGTTACGGTTTCTTATTTTATGTGTTGGGTCTGTTGAATTCTATCGGAGTATATGAACGGAAATCCACACACTTCCTCGACTGTCTCAAGCACATGTTTTTGAATGTAATGCAGTTTCTAGAGTTTAGTTGTGATGGTTCAGCAGTTTAAGCAATAAGCCCCAAACACATCTGTTTTGAGTTTGTGTGTTTTAAGTGGAGTCGTGTGTGTGTGTGGTTACGTGTAGATTTCAATTTCTGTACAGTCTAATCTCTAATTGTCATACCATCTGAATTTCATCTAAAGAAATTCTTTTAACCCAAAAAGCAAATTATTCCTTTTAGAACTGGTTCTCTTTCAAATGCAAACTGTGTAGTTCCACCTAGGCTATCTGTAATCAAATGCACATGTGAAACTGGAATATAATCTAATTTCAGTTACTTGTTTCATAAATGCAATCCTGTTCAGATTACAATCTTCCATCAAAATAAGTTTTTTTTTTTTTTTTTAAATTTATACCAGCTGCTGTTAGAAAAGGCTATAGACCAGGGTGTCAAACTCTGTTCCTGCAGGATCCACACACGCGATTTATAGCTACTATCCGGGAGAAGTCTTTGTTTACAGACATGACGTAATGATGCGGCAGCATGCTCGAGTTTCCCGCGAATTCCTACCATTACCACTCAAATTAGAAAATATAAGCTAACCGTGGTGAATCAGGTCAAGGCAAGGAGACCGTTTTGAACACTGGCTGGTTATGTACTTGCTCCAAGATTTCGGATTGTTTTTAAGGAAAAAAGTTAGACTGCTTTAACATGTTAAAAATATGAAATGCAATTGTTTATTATCAATAAATGAGCCTGCAATATATTAAACAGAAACCACTTTTATTTGAGAAGCAAAAACAAACAGAACAATCAGCAAACTGCAACAAAGTGGGAGGGCATGCAGTCTTCACTCATCCGAGCAGAACAGGATTGAAGAGATGCAAAAGGAGAAAAAGACACGAGCAGAGGGGAGCTGTAACAGCCACATATTTATAGCCTAAAATTATATGAACCATATTTATCTACTGTTAGTATTAGTATAGACCTAGTATTAGTTTATTTTTTTTAATTATAACCTGTGATAATTAATACATTATAAAAATGAAAGGTAATCCTGCTCCTCCGCTGCGCTGTCCATCATCTTCTCTGTACATCACAACACTGAAGCACTGCAACATCTGGCTCGGGACAAAGTCCTTGCAGCTCATGGGTCAATATCACCATAGAGTGCCTTTCAATTCTCACAATATTCAAAAAATTTGGTTTGTCATTTGCATTATGTCATGTCATAAATAGTAGACACTCAAGTACAATAGAAACATAGAACCCCCCCCCCTTCATAGTTTAGTTTTTAGCAATATTAATTACAAATGAATGCTATGTCCACCCTGGCATGTTTATGTCCACTCTATCCAGTCAGTGGCCAACAGGGTGGACATATTAGCATATTATCTTACAACAAACTGTGACTAGCTAAATAGTTAGTCTAGATGTTGAAGAGAATTTGGTATATTTAAACTTACAAATTTTGAAAATACTGTATTCTAATCACTTCTGGCATATTTTATGCCAACGGGGTGGACATGTTAAGCTTTGGCAAAGCAAGAAAGCAAACTCATACGAAGAAAATTTGTCAACTGAAAAATCACCAGTTTACTCACCTCAGCGGTTGAAATTCCCGCCACTGAAGAGACAAACAATCTGTTGTCCTGATGTCCCTAAAGTGGACGGCCTTTTCTTAAAGGGGCAGATTCTCCAATACCACAGGGTGGACAACCATTTTTTTTAAATTAAATAAAAATATAATTGTTATTACCAAATAATCAATACACTCAAATTGGGTAATCTCTTATTTAACAAAATATTAATAGAACAACATTTTTAAATTTTGTGATTTGACAATATTCTACCTTCATTCAAATTTAATGAGCAGTGCATGGTGCATAGCAAAATAACAAGCATCCTCTTACACAAAACTAGAAAAAAATCTAAATCAATAGAAAATGTATCTAAAGAGCCAAGTAATGCTTTTGTTATGAATATAAAAACTTAGCCTAATATAACACACCCTTTCATAGTCATTATTATGTTGTTATCATGGCAAATGAGTTGTTTATAAGACACCAAAAGGCACCCTACAGTGATATTGACCCAAATGCCAAGTCTTCTTAGGCCATAGTGAATGCAAAATATGTAACCGAGAGTCTTCTGGCCCATTCTGTTCCGCAGATTAGATTTTACATGGTTCATTTGAGAAAAAAAACCTTTCGACGTCAGCATTGCTCAAAGGCATTGCAAGAAGGGACAGTGCAAACAGGGCCAGATCTTTAAAACGCCGCTCCTCACTGCTGTCCTTGTAGTTCAGAACTTCTGTCCAGAACTGTTCTGCTTGACAGTCGTCTTTTGTTTTCCACTCCGGGAAGTTGATTGTCTGATACTGTGCATCCAGGGCCCGAGATCACCAGTGTACATGTTCAGCATGGGTACTGTGGCTAACTGGTTTGTTCTGTGGTATAATCACTGATGGGCTGAATGATGTCATGGATTTACAGGTATTGATGTATGCTGGAAGTATATTCTGCACCTGCTTTGCTGCTTCCAGAAGGTAATGCCGCCATCTGTTCTTCATATTTGTTTCGACGGTGCTGTCAAGCTTTGCTTCACCAAGAGCAATAGAAAACTCACTGGCAGATGATTGGCTGTGTCATTCAAATTGACATCAAGGAGATTGGATTCAGAAGGAGGAATGGCGCTGGATGTGATTACTCTTGAGATAAGTGTACAAAAAAATGACTGTAGGCAGCCCAGCATTTTGAATGCATTCCCATTTTGTTGACTCTAGAAAACCCATGTAAGATGGGCATAAGAAACTCCAGGTACAGTTTGTTCAAGGGATCACAGTACATCTGGTAGAGTACTTCTGCATCATAGCATCGCTTTGCATCTTTGCACAGCTGAAAATGTAACTTCAGCTCATCCCATTGCTTTAGTACACGAACACAGCAGTCATATACGGAGAGCCATCTAGTGCCTGAAAGCTGCACTAGCATCGGTGGCGTTTCATCGGGGTTGATTAATTGGTAAATTTTGGCATATTCTCTGCACCTCAGCGCACTATGAGAAAACCAGTTGTTTGAATGTGAAATTAAAAATTCAAGATTGCGAAGCAGTGTTTCAATGGCTTTGCTGGCACACGCACTTAAGCAGTTGCAGTTTCTCTTTATTTTTGAAACAGAGTTTTTCCCGTCCAACCACGACACTACAGCCATCAGTTCCGATGCCGAAGCACTTCTTGAAATCAAGACCAATATTGTCAAGAAACTCTGTCAGTGTTGTGGCGATTGCTTCTGCTGTCTCTCCCTGCATATACACTGAGCTCAAAAATGTTGAAGCAATTTTGTTCAATGAGACACTGAAATAACACACTACTACACACAGCTACTTTACCGTAGCAGGGTCTGTCCTCTCATCAATCACCAGTGAATACTGACTCTCTGATATCTTTAAACAAGTCTTTGAACATGCATGGAGCTATGACGTTTTTGATAAGTGCTGTACATTTTGTACGATGGATGCTCAAGTCCTTTTCAAAGGCCGAATTTACCAGTTCACTCAAGTGATCAACTGAACTGACTGCTGCGTGACAAGCGATATAACATGCTAGCTGAAGCTCAGCCTTTTGATTTACAGTCAAAGATTTTGATATTGCAAAACCGATGTCCGTTAGACGTGTTGACGAAAATGGCTTGGAATTTCTCTTGTGTTTGTCTATGCTTGCATGTTGTAGGAGATCTCCATGGTGAGCACGAATCTCCGTTTTACAGTACCTCTTTACTTTGATCACTGACCACTTGACCTAGCCAGTCTTTAAGTTGTGTACCCTTTTCTCAGTCTTTGTTGTACTTTTTGCCATACTTGGCATTTTTGTGGAAATTTATATGTTTATTACATCAACTACTTGCTTGGGATTTCAGCGTCACACATCTTCATGTTGAACGTGATTTTACTCCAATGAGGAGGAGGAGGGGGTGGAATGCTTGACGAATTAGGCTACAGCATTTATATTAATGCACTGATTGGCTAATAGCTGAGAGCAGACGAAGTGTCAATCAAAGAACTGGAGGAAATGGCGACCGTAAATGTAAATAAACGAAGTTACTTGTCAGGTTTTCGTAACAAGCACCATATTTTTTCAAATAAGCCCCAAAAAAAACACAACCTGTGACCCGGGATTTTTTCACGCAACTTAAAAAAGAAAAAGAAGCCCAAAGTCACGTATAATTACAGGACTTGGCAACAGTGATGATGAGACGCATGAGAGCAGTGAAGCAGCTCAACATCCGACATGACAGAAAACCTCATGTTCTCGTGTGCCTTGATAACAAACACCTTACAGTCTTGGCTTCACTAAATTGCTGTGACTTCTCTTATAAAACGGTGATATTTTTCAGTTTAAACTTATTTAAAATCTAATTAGGCCGTCACTTCTTTAAGTATTAATTAAATCACTACCACTACTGTAAATGTGGAAATGACATCACATCCTCCTGAAGCTAAAGACAAATAAACCATTAACTACAAGAAACGCCTTCCAGCGTCTCAGTGGAAAGTTATTTAGCTCGTGTACTTATGAGAAATATGACGGTGTGTCTTTATGAGACAGGAGCGGTTTCGGTGCGACAGAAAGCAGTTCTGAAACATGAGCACAGAGCTCAATGACATTTGATCTTCACTGACGTGTGAAGAATTAAGAGCTCAATCACAGAATTCAGCTTCATGTCTGCTTAATGTTTATAGACTGTACATTTTCTCAATTTACTGGCCATTAGCAGGTGTGAATTTTGTGTCTGTCTACAAGATTCAAAGAGGAAACAGTATTGTTTTGTTTTTCTTCTGTGTTGAGCTTCTCGACACACGGTCTGTTCCTGGCATTCACATTCCTTGACACGTAATCGCTTAACAATAGACATAAATGCCTTAAATCTCGCCAAGCCAGTTTGGCATCCTCTTTTACAGCATTTTACTTTCGCATTGATGCTAGGAAACAAGATGTTCTGGAGTTCGGGACGTTGTTTAATCTATCCAAAATATCCAAGTTACTGACAAACCAGTGATAATAAGAGTGAAGGGAAAGCGTTCTGAAGGCCGACAGACATCAGGAGGTCAGTGTTTCTGATTCTTTCACAATCATGACATGAGATACGTCTGTTAAAGGACTGTTTAACTGCTAAACCAAGCTTTAACATATTTGAACAAAATATTGTAAAATCTGCATGTGCATATTTTTTTACCATGATAAGAAAAAAATATGTTCACTTGAGAAGAAATCACAATAAAACTGAATTAGGATCTTAAGTTAACAAAGATGCCGTTTAGATTATTCTTGATGGTTAACAGCAGAAGGAAATGTGAAGGGTATTTTCTGTCTGTCTTGGTCTGGATCAGGCCAGCGGCCGTGATGAAGCTGGATCTGAGCTTCAGTGTTTGGGTTCTGGCCGTCGGTTTGCTGCCGTTGGTCCGAATCACTGCCGGATCTATTTTGGGCGCAGCTGTTAACATCGAGCTGCTTGATCAGGACAGATCCCAGCCGGTGAGGTCCATCACAAAACTGCAATATTGCTGTCTCTGTTCTGTACATTAAGAAACATCTTTTGCCATGTGTCATGATTTAAAGCCTCTGATTCAGGCCTCAAGAGTGCTGTTTCCCCAAATATCTGCACAATTGCAAACGTGATATTGATTTTATACAACAGTCAAATAAGTAGGAAGTCACAATATAGTCTCAAAGCAACACAACAGTGTTTCATAACTACATGAACAAATGGGTTGCATTTATGACTCATTCTTTACAATATTGAGTACCACAACAATTAAAAAATATAATTTTAGTTTTTATTATTCATATCTTTAGATGCAGCTTCTGTACGTCATGGTGCGTTGTGAAGAAGGAGATAGTTGAGGCTCAAACTCTTTGCAAAATATACTTTATTAAAACAAAGACATAAATATAGACAAGAACAGACAAAGAACTGAAGTAAACGAGGGATAAAGAGCCACAGGCAGGGCTTTATAGTGTTAAAATCTGGCGGCTCTGTGCTGCAGGTCAGGGCTCATTACAGTGCGGTGTCCAGTTTGCCCTGTCCAGCCCTGGATGAGCTGTGTAACGAAGCGGACTGCATGAATCAGCTCAGCTCCTCTCCTCTGACAGGAGCTTTACCTTCACCCGGCTGGTGTCTTCATCAGTGGCAGAAGAACATCCCTAAACACCACACGTCTGCTCTTCAGCTCGGGTGAGAGATCACACACTCTGTCCGAGTCCATCACCTGTGGAGCGACTGAAATCTCACACTGCGTTCACTCCCTTTAGATCCGATAGAGCCGTGCCACTGCATTCACGAGCAAATCTGTCTGTCAGAGCCGACACTAACCGTGTTAACCAGCCTCCGTTTGTGGCTCTTCCTCCTCCAGTCAGGTGAACAGCGCTTCAGACGTCCACAAATACTGACAGAAAACATACTGTGTGTCTGAAACCTGTGCGTCTCTTGTGTCAGGGTACAAGCTGCTTGTCCTCAGGAAATCCAGGTGAATGTGATGGATTTGGATGGAGATGCGATTCGCTGCCGTTATAAGAAGACTGAACTTGGTGAATTTCTGCAGCTTAATGAAGTCAGCCATCTTTACTCTACCTATATTTGTATTTGTTTCAATCAAATAGTAACATCATTGTTTTTTCAGAACCTTCCATTTTTAATACTATGTTGTTTCTTCCAAAAATGCTTGTGTTTAACTCTGAAAGGAGACATGTACGCTGCTGTATGAAGGTGGAGCGCATTTGGGTCAATATTCAGTTCTGATCATGGCGGAGGATTTTCCTTCATCTGACAGCGAGGCAGAGTCATTCTCCACTGTACCTGTGCATCTCCTAATAACAGGTCAGCATTTCATCTCAATATTCACAATGAACTTATCAGTTACTCTTGTTTGAAGCTGTAAAAATAAACAGTCAACAATATAACTACTGATAAATCTGATATGGGTGAAACTACATCAAATATACACTCTATCAGTCATATATTTCATAATAATTAGTAACATAGTAACATTTAGTAACAAAGTTATAGAGGTATGAAATAATTGAGGTGCTTCTATAACCCATCTGAAATATAGAAATTATGTAGAGATAATGTTCAAACAAATCAAATCAAAATTATCTTAGAATTTTAGAATCTTTTCTCTCAAGATTCTCTCAACCAACTTCATTCAGCAGTACTGAAGATGTTCTTTTGTTTGCTGGATACTTGCATCTTAAGAGCCTTAAGATCACAGTTTCTCTGGATTGCTGACACACTATATATGATTAATTTGGCCCAATTTCCCAAACATGCATTCAGTTTTTGAAACACAGACACGATTACCTCAAGTGTCATAATATGAACTCAAAGAGCAAGCATTCATCCGTGTGTGAACACCGAGTAACAGAACTGATAACAGTCAGAATCTCAGGATGATATAAACAGGAGCACAGGCAAATATGTGCTCGAGAAAATGAATCCTAGAGGTGGGAGATAAAGAGGAAGAGGAGGGGAAGAGAAATGAAGGGGACGGGGTCAAAGGTTATTTGTTCTTGATGAAATGCAAAGCACTATAGTTGTGCAGGAATGAGCATGAGGGAAGCTGGTCCACAGGCTCGTCTACAGGGTTTTTACAATACTTACACATACAGTATAATTACAGTTCACAATTTTGATGAGAGACATTTTACTGTTCTATGTATAGTAAGTATTGTAGCATATTGTAGACCTGCAAACTCGGAACTGATGGACTGATTTGTACTTCTTACATCTACTGTGTTTTTTGCAGGATGACTGTCTAGGGGACATAGAGAGTGTTTTGTCAGAATAGTAAGAAACTGCTCTAGTACGGCAAATAAGGTCATTACCAACACTGTAATGCAATCTGGCAGAGGATGATGAATTTAACAATTTACATTATATGGTGTTGTGTTGCATAATGAGTTTGTTTAATTTGTTTATATTTGAACTTATCTTTTCTAGTGTTTTTATCTACTGTAAAATCTTTTACATTAGTGTAATATAAATAAACCTTAAAGCTTATTGTTGAATTTCACTGTATCTGCATTCCTGTATTTATGTTATACTGTAATAGATATAGGCTTTCGTGACAGTGTTTTTGAATGGCTCTCACCAGTGTGTGGTCTGTGTATTTGTAGGTTTTGTGTCATGTGAGACTGAAGTGAGACTAGATATAAGACTAAATACATAATTGTAAAATATAACAATCATATATTTACACACATAAAAAGGTAAATAAGATAGGACTGTGCCATGCACATTTGTAGGCAGTTTAACAATGTGTAATGATCATTTGCAGTTGAAAGCGGAGCCGGCTGCTCAGTCGTGCCTCAGTTCACAGGCGTCAGTCCAGCAGGAGGCGCTGTAATCCACGTTCTGCCCTTTGAGGAGGTTCATGTCAACATTACAGTGGACTCAAGAGTACAGAGGTAAGCTGACAGCACAGGACAGCTATATTTGAGTTTTATACTGTTTCATGTTCAGATTACGGTCATCAAATTGCATTTTTCTCTCCAAATGAATGCCATGCTAACTTATGATGCTTAAGTTCACTGAGCAGTAGCTCCTGCTGAACACAAAAAATAACATTTTGAAGAAGACTGCGGTGCAACCTAGAGGAATTTTCAGGTTCTTATCCATCCTCGACCTGATCTGACCCGAATTACTTAACTTCAGTGCTCAGTAAACTCAGTGTGCATAAATTCATTCTTAATTCCTTTTACTCAGATCAGTTCACTCCGTTCAGAATAAACACATTGGTGCACTGAAGTGTGTAGTTGTTATTATTTAATTTCAGTGTGATGACATGCTTCAGTTTGGTTATATGCTCTTCTCATTAGTAGAAGGTAATCATCTAAACTCTCACATCATTCACACATTGTGACCCCAGAAACACAAGCACCATAATACTTAAAGCTAAATCATTTTGTTAGTATATCAGTTGAAATCCCTGGTCGTATCTCAATGCAGTGTGTCTGAAATTGCTGTGATTGGTCCGCCGGGCCTCTTCGTATCACCGATGGAAACAGGACAGAGTTTCCAGAGCTCCGTCATGCTGTCCTGGGTCCGAGGTCCCAATCAGTTCGCCCATCTGCTGCCCGTTTGTTTTGCTGCTAATACTCAGAGGTAGTCAGCAATCAACTTGAATTCTTCACAAAACAAATTCACAACTGACAGCTCAGTTAAACTCTTTAATGTTTGTTTCACAGCCTGCAGTCTAACATCAGGTGTATATGGCTTCAACAAAGTAAGACTGTTTTACTCATTTTCCGTGTTTTCCTGTTAGTATTTAAAAAACTGGCGATGGGAGATCAAATGCCTATAATCTTTATTTCATGTCGTTTCGCTCTCTTTCAGCGCAAACAGACCCTTTGCCGCCTGGGACAGGTAATAATTCCATTAGTTGGTTTTGTTGTAAATCATTAAAGCTAAGTTTTACACTTCCACAGTTGTTTTCATCCTGCACTGCTTAATGTGCAGAATGGTTGTGCAGATACTGTGAGCTTCAGATGTTGTAGTATTTCTTATGTAATACTGTACGCAACAGTGACAGGCATCTGTAATGAAATCAGAATCAAACTAAAGCTTTATTTTAGAGCACATGGACACTAAACTCACACACCAGAAGAGAGCAAAAAACACCAACCAAAAAATACAGTAATGCACAGTCCTGCTGAACGATAGCGCTACCTAGTGTCAGCAGCGTTAATGATTTATCACACTAGAGATGTGTCTGTTTTTGATTTTTATTCATTGTAATATTTTAAACTGTCAGCAAATGATGTCACTGTTTGCATAGTGGAGTGATGACTTTCTTACGTCTGTTTGCATTCTGAATCATACTTTGTTTTGTGTTACTTGTATATATTTAACCATCTATAGTCACCGTTACAATCCATAGGTATTGGATTGATTTTATCTTTATTCTTGTGCAGTTTTCTTTCTGATCTAAAAATTAAGCATTTTATTTGAAGAGAATCAAAAAACCTAACCTTATATAAAACTATGACACCAAAAACCTAAAACACTAGCAATTCTACCTTTGTCTGTTGTTTCAAAACCATCATGACTAGTTAAAGCACAGGACTGTCTCACTCGTCATAAGTTTGTCTCACCTTCATTTCATTCAAAAAGATATTCATAAAGATATTTTTCATGCAAATTTTCCTGTTAGAGTTGAAATGTAAGGAGCGCGAGCTTCAGATGTCTTTAGTGCTGCCCATTTCCTTCCTGGAGAACCTGCATTTCCCTGACCTCCAGCTGAATGATCCAACCTGTCCAGTGTTTTATAACTCGACCCACGTCACCGCCACCTTCCCTCTGACAGGCTGCGGAACCAAGACGATGGTATGAAACCTTCTCACATAGATACATGCAGTTATTAATGCCTTTATGTTTCTAGCAGTAACATCAGTTTTTTTTTCTTTAAATATTTATCTTTGTAAATACACTGAGATGTTAGATGAAGTTTTTTTTTTTTTTGTAGTTAATGAAGTTAATTAATACATTTATAACCTGAAATTTACCGCAAAAGGTTCTTGTCCGAAAGGATTCTATTTTTTTTTTTTTCTTTTGGAAAATGTAAAATGTTTAGTGAGTTTATATTGTGGGTTAAAGAAGCATGAGGTGAGAATGCTGCTGCTTCTTCCCTGCTTTCATTTTAATTTCATTTGATTGTTATCTGTTCTTTGATATTTTCCAGCATTTAGGATCAGAATTGCTGTACACCAACACTTTACGCAGCATTAATCCTAACTCCACTATCAGCCGCGTGGCCACTCTCATTCTGCCGCTCGCCTGCCGGATTCCTGCTCAACAAGCTAAAGGTCCAGCTTTTAAAATCTCCATTCCTGAAGAAGTCAAGACGTTTGGTGCTGTGTCCTTCTGGCTGGAGTTCTACCTTCCTGGAAAGGGTCCTATGGCCGACAAGACGCGTCTGCCACGCTTATGCGCGGTTCACCGCCGGGCGTGCGGCTCGAGAGACACGCTCTACAGACCGGATGGACATGCTGGACCTGCATGTGTTCTCCAACTGCTCTTTGGCTCGTGCTGAGCTCATGGTGGGCCGCTGTGTGGAATCAGAAACAGAAGACTTCACAAACTCAAGGCCTCTGCTGAACCAGGGGTTAGTAGCAACATCAGCCGAATCAAAAACTGTTTCTAATGCTAATAGTTAGTGGGGCAGTTGTGGCCTAATGGTTAGAGAGTTGGACTTTAATCCAAAGGTTGTGGCTTCGAGTCTCAGGCCCAGCAGGGATTGTAGGTGGGGAGTGAATGACCAGCGCTCTTCCACCTTCAATACCACGACTGAGGAGAGATCCTTGAACAAGAACCCAACCCCAGCTGCTCCGTGTGTGCGTGCGTGTGCGTGTGCGTGGCTTAAATGCAGACCACGAATTATGGTATGGGTCACTATACTTGGCCACACTTCACTTTCACTTTTTGAGCAAGTGTTCAAAAGAAGGGATATGAGAGTATCGTGAAGACTTAATTTGGGTCTATATGCAACCACCCAGAACTCACTAGTAGCGAATAGAAACACAGTAAAACACTCAGAAACCTGCATATCAGCACCCTGAAACCCACAACAGCTCAGCAATGCAGCAGAACGTTCATCAACCTCGTCCTCGACATAATTATATATGAATATTAATATAAATGTGGCTTGTTTAGGTGAAATAGATGTGCTGTTTTGATGATATTCCATGAATCTCATTTACATTGTCTTACCCTGATAGCATGTTCATTCTTAATCTCTCTCCACCGTCATAAATACATGACTATATCATAAAGACTTCTGTCCTATGTGTAAAAATTGTAAAAAGCAAAAGATTTAGGGCACTTCTCATTCTCACTTATAATCATTTTTGTGATATAATGAGTGGAATCTCACTTTAAAGGGATAGTTCACCCAAAAATGAAAACTCCAAACCAGTAAGACCTTTGTTCATTTTCAGAACACAAATTAAGATATTTTTGATGAATTCCGAGAGCTTTCTGACCCTCCAATAGACAGCAAGGGTCCTACCACATAGCAAGGTCCAGAAACGTAGCAAGGAGATTGTTAAAATAGTCCATGTGACATCAGGGTTTCAACCGTAATTTTACAAAGCTACGAGAATACTTTTTGTGCGCAAAGAACACAAAAATAATGACTTTATTCAACAATTTGTCTCCTCCCCATGACCTTATAGCGCCATTTTGGAGAGTAAACCACGTATGCAATGTATGTACGTGGATACATTGTTTCCACTTTGATCTGAACGTAAACAACGTATCCACATACATACATTGCATAAGTTGTTCACGTATGTGATACTCTCCAAAATGGCGAACCCCTCTAGCGAATGGTTGAATCCCTGATGTCACATGGACTATTTTACCGATCTCCTTGCTACGTTTCTGAGCCTTGATCGTAGTAGGACCCTTACTGTCTATGGAGGGTCAGAGATCTCAGATCTCATCAAAATATCTTAATTTGTGTTCAAGATGAACAAAGGTCTTACGGGTTTGGAACGACATGAGGGTGAGTAATTCATGACAGAATTTTCATTTTTGGGTGAACTATCCCTTTAAGATGATTCAACAGATTTAGTAGCACCTCTCCTCGTGCTTCATGTACTCCCATGTTTTTTGATCACACATCCTCTTACCATCATTAATCTGAATTATTCAGTCACATGGCTCTCTGTTTTTCAGCTGTGTATCTGGAAATGGAACCGTGGAGATCCTGACATCAACTTCAACTGTTCGGATTTTCCGCTTATATCTTGGTTCTCTGGAAATAAAGGGAGACACAGTATGTTTCATTATCTGTGTTTTTATGATGCTCTATAAGCTCTTTATGTCTGTTGTGTGTGCAGGTGGATCCTTCCTGCATGTCTCTTGTTAAACCTTGTTGTGTTGTTTCTCTAGATGTATGTTGAGTGTGTAGTGAACCTTTGTGTTACCACCAAACAAACCGACAGATGTCCTGATCCCTGTATGGGAACGCCGGACCCGACCATAGTAGACAGCATTATGACCCACAGCTACACTGTGCGCTCAGGGCCCGTTTCCCTCATTAAAGTCACAGAAACCAGCGCTACAACGGCTAAACCGCAATCTGCTACTCCAGTCGCTCAGCCTTCCACCGGCCAGGTCACAACAGCCGCTGCCTCTCACCGTGAGTGTTTTACTCACTAATATTGGCATTGTGCACATTTCTGTGACACGGCACATATCACAGTATCTTTGCTCTTTTCTGTTTCAGCTCTGGATACAGGTGCATTCTGGGTAGTTGCTGTGTCATTGCTTGTGTTCATGCGTCTCCCATGACTTTGTACAGCAGTTCATCAGTGACTAACCGAAATAATCTTTTCTTCTTTCCTAAGTTCCATTACAATGTTTCGTTATATATCCTTTGATCACGTAAAAAGCACATATTGTAGGATAACATACTTCATGCCTTTACAGTCATTAAAAAATTTTTGGTAGCATGAAGAAACACATGAACTCCTGCTCTTCTAATCTTTTATTTTATGCAACTATAATAGCATGATAAAATTCATAATATTATTTTTTTTTAAACAAGAATAAATAAATAAATAAATCACAATTTAATTTAAAACGTGAAACTTCTGGCATTTATTCTCCCTTATGTTTTCCAAACCAGTATGAAGGAATAAAGACTGATGTTTATCAGAATGTTGACGCTTCTCTTTTTCCTTATGATATCATGAAAGCGGACAGTAACCAGGGGCTGTTGTAAAAAAAAAAAAATAAATAAATAAAAAAAAATCATAAAATAACTTAATTGTCTTTCCCTCACAAATGTTTATTTAACCCATAATGCACTTCCAATGAGAAGCAGTTTTAATGTGTGCATATATTTGTACCTGATCAATATTTGTATTACTGATTATTACACATGCAACATTAGCTCAAGTCAGTTTAGTGTTGGTTTAGTTTAAATAGGGCTGCAATCATATTTTAATCGTGATAATCAAGATTTCTGCTTCTCTAGATTTTTTAAGCATAATGATCTGAGATATTTGCCTGCTGCTTATTTATCTTGAAACAAACTTTTATGTAATCTACCCAAGCTGGCAAGCAGAAATGCTTAGATATTCACATACCAGCAGTACTGCGTCTGTCACAGTGAGAGGTGTGTACATCTGATTAGGCCCTGACATGGCGCTCAGCACTTTTCCACGTGAAAGAGCATTTTTATAAATAGGAATGTTGACGGATTTTAGCATATCTACACTCTAAGTCCAAATCTGTGCATATGCACATTTTCTAAATGAGGCCCCAGAAATGATATTTACTGATATCAACATACTCAACATCAGTATATACTGAAGATATATATACATATATATACACATACATACATATATATACGTACATACATACATACATATACATATATATATATATACATATATACACTGAACAAAATTATACACTGAACAAAATTATAAATGCAACACTTTTGTTTTTGCCCCCATTTTTCATGAACTGAACTCAAAGATCTAAGACTTTTTCTATATTCACAAACGTGTTAGTGAGCACTTCTCCTTTGCCGAGATACTCCATTGTTGTGAACTTTTATCTTCTACGAAGCAGAGACCAGGAGACGTTGGGATATCTTTCATACAGAAGTTCCTCTTTATTGAGAACTCGCTGCGCGTCGCTGTAGTCATCCAAGTCTCAACTTAAAGCAGTGATACATTGTAGTTTATATACATTTAGGGGGCAGTGCTTAGGAATGGAACCCAAGCACCTGGGTGACAACCTTAAGACATGCAAATGAAGTATTCAGGTATAGCATACTGCCCCATTTAACGACTCCTAATCTAATCAGCCTAACTGCCCAAAGACGGGGGCAGGGGCAGCAAGAGCAATTACAAACAAAAGGCAAGAGTCTCCGTCGTCTGGCTCATTTCACTTACAATAAGAGAACAGGAACTGGCAGGGACCTTTTGAATCGTTCATCTGATGTCATCATCTTCACCATAAATGCTAAATACAATGTATATAACTTCTTCAGTTTGTACACTATTACATAGGGATCTAAATTAAACATTTAAATAAATTTGTAATCCCACAATTCCCCCTTTGAGAGTTCTAATAACTCTCACAAAATACAAATTTAGACACTTAAAAGTTTATTCTTGTAACTTGTGATCGTTACAGGCACATAGCACTTGTTCTGTGTTGATTGTCTGTAGGGACGAACTGCATGCTGACACAGAAACAAAACATACAATTATGGTCCGTGAAGTTCTTACGGGTAATAATCTTTTCTGGTTGGAACTGTCATTTCCTCGTGAGAGGCGGAAGTCATTGCTGAACGAAACACTTGATACTGTGGATGCATAGATAGTACACCAGTATGAGAAACAACAGCAGAATTGCTATGTCCTTGATCCACAGCCAGGGTTTACCTAACAAGTTTCCGAACCATGAAGAAATATCTTCAGTCATCTGGTGTAATTTTACTGAAAGATCAAGGATGTCTTGTTGGATATTGTTCAAGTTCTTGGTTGGATCCATTAAACCGGTGCAGCATTCAGGGCCGATAATGGTACAGGCTCCCCCTTGTGTTGCAAGAATGTAATCCAAGGCCACTCTGTTCTGTAAGATCATCATCTTGTGTGAAGCGAGAGTGTCCGTGATATTGCCCAGGGCCAAAACCGTATCATTGGCCAATTTCTGTACAGAATCCGACAGGCTTCTGACTTGATCGAGACCTGCATGACGCCATACGATGGGATTAATGCTCCAAGAGTTCTTGACCACCACGTTTGTACACAAGTGAGTCCTGGAATGCAGCCCTCTTTGTTGGTAGAAGCTGAATTTTGTAGATGTGGAGAATTTGAGGTGGAGTGTGTTTTCTCTGATAGCTGGTAGAACATAAACCAGGGTGCACCTGCCGTTGAATTGGCTGGGTAGGATGCTGTAGACAGAAGTTCCACATAACCACAAAGTGCCAGTCGGTGGAGGAATCATACACAACTGATTTATAGCAAAAATTTCGGTAGGGATGGGTTCCCGTAGAGACACTCTTTTAAGTCATTCTCCTCTTTCGTAACTGATGTAGTAACGTACACATTGAATTTGGTTCCTCTTTTAATCACAAAGCTGCAACGTTCACGAGGAATTTCACCCAGTGTAGTCGATGCTGGAGCATAATTTTCCATGCACCAATAGAACATCCTTGGCATGAGTAGATCTGTCATGATGGGAGTAGCTGAAGTTAGGTTGCAGGATGGTGGTCCAGGAATGCAACACATAGAAGGTGGAGGAATTGTTACGTTGTGACATGTATCCTTGTTGTATAATCCACTGGTATGATGATCGAATAAGGTACACGTATCACATTTGGAGATAGGGTGTGCCACCCATGGGATTCCTGCTCCTACTGAAGGTGCGTGTGGCATGCAAACGTTCTTTCCAGCAAACAAGGCATTTCTTGACATATTCATCAGCTCTAAGAATATGTTGTTTCTGGGGTCTACACTTAGCGTGATGTCCATGATGGTTAATAATACGACAATCTTGTTCATGTTGATGATGACTGAAGTTCCGTATGTGATTCTCTGCGTTGTGTATTTTTTCTTTGTTCTGTCTTCGTGACAGTTGGCTCGGCAGTGGGTCTCGTTGTCTTTAGAGGTTGTGGCTTCATACGCAGGTGAGGAGTTCGGTGCGCATGGGTCTTGGAACAGCCATCAAGTGGTATCTGCACAGAGGAAGAAAGAAAACAAAAGACAGAGCAGTATTTGTTCTAAAGACTGCAAACATTAGGGTTGTATCCTCTGTTCAATCTGAGTCTGCTATTGTTGTTCCTTCTTTCCCTATTTCTTAATTCACGAGACACCTAAAGAACAGTGAGGTGAGGGTGGACTAGTGGATGGGGAAAGGCCTATGAGGGTGTGTTCACCACAGGGTTGGCCCCCGAAGCCTGTTGCATCCGGTTCTTCCCTGGGTTCCTCACTGGTCCATGTGTCCTATCCTATCCCTGTAGGTGGTGTGCAAACTTTAGTGTGTGACATCTCCATCCTCTAATGGAACATCAGTCATAACAAACATCATAACCCAGAGAGGATAGGTGAGTGACTGGAGTGTGCTGCAGTATAGCTTTGAAGGCTGTGAGTGTACTTAACTAGCATTCTCTCAGTGGAAGGAAGTGACAGTAACCTTCCTGTAGTTTTATTTACAAAGAATCTTTCAGCTTTGTTGTACATTACTGGGGAATTAAGCACTCACAGCCCTAACAGTTAACACCTGAGCAAACTGCTCCAACAGTTCGGTGAAGCGGGGAGGGGCTGCTTCAGAGTACCAAGTAGACTGAGTAGAAGCTGAGTAAAGCTGTTAATTTCTCCTAATGTCTTTTTGCTTTTCCTACACTCTTTCATCCAGTGTCCAGGTTTACCACAGTAATAACAACTGCCCTCCTTCTTAGGACACTTACGTTTCTGTCGGTTCTCTGTGTTGACCTTAAAGGACGCTGCTGCAATCTTTACTCTGGCTTTAACATCAGAGTCTCTTTCCCAAGTAGCTAAGCTGTCCAAGCTGTTTTGCAAGCTTCCAGTGGACCATGTTAGGTCTAAGAACGGCAAAGCTGATCTGTACTCTGATAAAAGGCCATCAAACCATGTTCGAACTAGTGGTCCTTTGTCATCAAGCACACTTTCAGGATCATCCACTATTCCACTGTAAGTTACAGCTGACTGACAAAACCTTTCAGTGTATTCACTCACAGTTTCTTCTTTCCTTTGCACACAGTTAGTGATTCTGGACCAGTCTATCTTGGGTCCTATGATATTCTTTAGAATTTTCAAAACACCTTCTCTCAAATCGTCTCTACTGGCATGTTGTAGTTCAGAAGTAACAGCAGACTCAAAACTGTTGAATTCAGATTCAGTTAGAATTTGTGACATCAGCTGTGTGACTTCTGCTAACGACATGTCGTAGAGACGCATTTTGTTGATCAATGCTCTTCTAAATTCAGAAAAATCTGTGCATGCTGAGGGTAAGCTCTGGGACAGTCTCTCTATATCTTTAGGTCCTAGTGTTTTGGCAACAGTTTGTACTTGCACAACAGAAGAGTTGGGAGCAACACTTTCAATTCCCTCAATTCCTTGAGATCGTCTCTTAGCGCCACATACCTTCACTGAATCTACAGGCACATCAATTACTGATTGGATGATTACATCTCTTTCAAAGAAAGCTTGTAAGTCAGGATAATTGTCATTCGGTTGACTAACTTCTTCCACATCAGTTTTTGCTGAAGCTTTGTTGTGGTTCAATTTCTTAGTAAAATAGGATACTCTAGCACGGAGCTCTTTGTTCTGTTTCTCTAGCTCTGAGTTACGCTGAGATTGTTGTGTAGCTAGCGCTAAACCAAATTCTCTGTGGCAGCAGATAATGCCTTTAACATTGTTCTTGCGAATACATGCTCCTAACACCTTTTTACACTCATCTACAGACCAAGTCTTGTCTGGATGGATCTCATATTTCTGCGTTAGTTCTTGTCTAACTTTCTCAGTGATTATTAGGTTCATTTGTTCCCCTAACAGTGTTTTGAATTCACTATCTGACCACAATGGGGTCGCAAGACCATCCTTTTCTGTTGTTTGAATCAGCCTAGCATTCCTTCTAACCATCTTGTGAGTTTCTTTGTTACCACGCAATCAAAAACACTAAAACTTCTCTGATCAACAGAGGGTACACTTGTTAACACAGCTTAACTATTGTTAACTTTGTTACCACACAATCAAAAACACTAAAACTTCTCTGATCAACAGAGGGTACACTTGTTAACACAGCTTAACTATTGTTAACTTTCCAAATTACCAACACTTCACACTTAACTTCCCTGCCTACAAGAACAGAGGATAAACCAAAATTATTAGCATGAAATGCTAAACTTCTCTGTGAAAAGAGGATAAACCAAAATAACTAGCACGTAAATGCCAATCTTCCCTGCCTACACAGAACAGAGGATAAAACAATATTAGCACTTGATGCTAAACTTCCCTGCCTGGACAGAGGGTAACTTCATCTCTAAAAGTTCATTTTTTTAGAGGAAAACTTAGTTAACCAAACCCTACAGCTGTCTGTTAACTCTTCTCTGACGGCGCAGAGGATAAACAAATTTGTACTGGTCTTAAAGGTTCTTTTGGATTAGAGACAGCACTCACCACAACCTTGGTTGAGAGAAAATTCAGTCTGGAAATCTTTGTTCAGCTTGAAGTTTTCGCTGGATTCCAAAAGATGCAGTCTGGAAGCAGATCTTTGTTTGAGCTTGAAGTTTTCAAACTGGATTCAGGTGAGGAAGCTGGAACTCTGTCCGGGTCACGGCACCATCTGTTGTGAACTTTTATCTTCTACGAAGCAGAGACCAGGAGACGTTGGGATATCTTTCATACAGAAGTTCCTCTTTATTGAGAACTCGCTGCGCGTCGCTGTAGTCATCCAAGTCTCAACTTAAAGCAGTGATACATTGTAGTTTATATACATTTAGGGGGCAGTGCTTAGGAATGGAACCCAAGCACCTGGGTGACAACCTTAAGACATGCAAATGAAGTATTCAGGTATAGCATACTGCCCCATTTAACGACTCCTAATCTAATCAGCCTAACTGCCCAAAGACGGGGCAGGGGCAGCAAACAATTACAAACAAAAGGCAAGAGTCTCCGTCGTCTGGCTCATTTCACTTACAATAAGAGAACAGGAACTGGCAGGGACCTCTTGAATCGTTCATCTGATGTCATCATCTTCACCATAAATGCTAAATACAATGTATATAACTTCTTCAGTTTGTACACTATTACATAGGGATCTAAATTAAACATTTAAATAAATTTGTAATCCCACACCATCCACCTCACAGGTGTGGCATATCAAGATGCTGATTAGACAGCATGATTATTGCACACGTGTGCCTTAGGCTGGCCACAATAAAAGGCCACTCTAAAATGTGCAGTTTTATCACACAGCACAATGCCACAGATGTCGCAAGTTTTGAGGGAGCGTGCAAATGGCATGCTGACTGCAGGAATGTCCACCAGAGCTGTTGCCTGTGAATTGAATGTTCATTTCTCTACCATAAGCCGTCTCCAAAGGTGTTTCAGAGAATTTGGCAGTACATCCAACCGGCCTCACAACCGCAGACCACGTGTAACCACACAAGGCTAGGAGTTCCACATCCAGCATCTTAACCTCCAAGATCGTTTGAGACCAGCCACCCAGACAGCTGCTGCAACAATCGGTTTGCATAACCAAAGAATTTCTGCACAAACTGTCAGAAACCATCTCAGGGAAGCTCATCTGCATGCTCGTCATCCTCATCGGGATCTCGACCTGATAGCAGTTCGTCGTCGTAACCGACTGGCACTTTGGATAGATGTGTTCTCTTCACGGATGAAGATGTGTTACACTGCGTGAGGAAAATGGTGGTCACACCAGATACTGACTGGTTTTCGGCCTCCCCCAGACACCCCCAATACAGTAAAACTGCACATTTTAGAGTGGCCTTTTATTGTGGCCAGCCTAAGGCACACCTGTGCAATAATCACGCTGTATAATCAGCATCTTGATATGCCACACCTGTGAGGTGGATGGAGTATCTCGGCAAAGGAGAAGTGCTCACTAACACAGATTTAGACAGATTTGTAAACAATATTTGAGAGAAATAGGCCTTTTGTGTACATAGAAAAAGTCTTAGATCTTTGAGTTCAGCTCATGAAAAATGGGGGCAAAAACAAAAGGGTTGCGTTTATAATTTTGTTCAGTGTAATTAAGTTAATTGACATCAAGTCTGTAACATGATTAGATATAAAAGGGCTGTCTTAGAGAGGCAGAGTCTCTCAGAAGTAAAGATGGGCAGAGGCTCTCCAATCTGTGAAAGAGTGCGAAAAAAGATTGTGGAATACTTTAAAAACAAAGCTCCTCAATGTCAAATTGCAAATCTCATCATCTATAGTGCATAACATCATCAAAAGATTCAGAGAAACTGGATAAATCTCTGTGCGTAAGGGACCAGGCTGAAGACCTTTGTTGGATGCCTGTGTTCTTCGGGCCCTCGGACGACACTGCATCACTCATCGGCATGATTCTGTCATTAACATTACTAAATGGGCCCAGGAATACTTCCAGAAACAATCCACCGTGCCATCTGCAGACGCCAACTAATGCTCTATCATGCAAAAAGGAAGCCATATGTGAACATAGTCCAGAAGTGCCATCGTGTCTTGTGGGCCAAGGCTCATTTAAAATGGACTGTTTCAAAGTGGAAAAGTGTTCTATGGTCAGACGAGTCCAAATTTGACATTCTTGTTGGAAATCACGGACACCGTGTCCTCCGCGCTAAAGACGAGGGAGACATTCCAGCGTGTCATCAGCATTGAGTTCAATAGCCAGCATCTCTGATGGTATGGGGGTGCATAAGTGCATACGGTATGGGCAGCTTGCATGTTTTGGAAGGCACTATGAATGCTGACAGGTATATAAAGGTTTTAGAGCAACATATGCTCCCCTCCAGACGATGTGTATTTCAGCAGGACATTGCAAAACCACATACTGCAGCTATTACAACAGCATGGCTTCGTAGTAGAAGAGTGTGGGTGCTGAATTGGCCTGCCTGCAGTCCAGATCTTTCAACTATAGAGAACATTTGACGCATCATTTAAAGAAAAATATGTCAAAGATGACCACAAACTCTTCAGCTGCTGGAAACCTATATCAGGCAAGAATAGGATCAAATTCCAACACCCAACCTCCAGAAATTCATAACCTCGATGCCCAGACGTCCTCAAACTGTTTTGAAAAGAAGAGGAGATGCTACACCATGGTAAACATGCCCCCGTCATCAGCACCTCATCAGCACACCCCATATAAGCTCACCCCTCGCCACAGTCAGATGTCCGATCTCGTTCTTACGAAGAGGATTCCTTCCAAAGCTTATCTGACGTTTACCTGTTACTAACCTGAACTTATACTTACCCCCAGTCTTGTTTCCAGTAGTGTGCCCTCCTGTCTCCAGTGTCTCGTCTGCTCCAGTGATCTCCGGCGGATATCCCCATCGTCAAGTCAAGTCAAGTCAAGTCACCTTTATTTATATAGCGCTTTTACAATACAGATTGTGTCAAAGCACTTAACAGTATCAAATTGGAGGATAGAGTGTCAGTAATGTATAATGAAAAGATTAAACACTCAATTTTAAATTTTCAGTTAAAGGCATTTCATTATTGAATTCAGAGATGTCATTGTCTAGCTCAGTTTAGTTTTAATAGTATCTGTGCAATCAAATCGGCGATAATTGCTAGAAATTAAGTTAAGTGTCCCCAACTGAGCAAGCCAGAGGCGACAGCGGCAAGGAACCAAAACTCCCTCTGTGACAGAATGGAGAAAAAAAAAACCTTGGGAGAAACCAGGCTCAGTCGGGGGGCCAGTTCTCCTCTGACCAGAAGAAACCCGCAGTTCAAAAGTTTATATTTCTATTTTAATTTGTTGCAATTTCTAACAATAGTAGTATTATGTAGTTAGGTATTTTATTATATTTTAGTTATTTAGTTATTTTTGGTTGATATATCTGGGGATATATCTCTGGGGGTCATCTGGGTGTCCTGGTCTCCGCTGACGATCAGGGCTGTAGACATCATCTCTTGGTGCTGATCCACCATCTGATCGGATACGGACTGAGAAACAGACTAGGAAAGAAACAGACAAATATTAGCGTAGATGCCATTCAACTTACGATGTAACGAGTACATCGTGTGTTATGGGAGTGTTCGGTTTCGGTTGATCTAATTAATGCAGCCTAACAATCCTTTAACGGATTTGAATAATAGAAGCTTATTAATGTGTTATGTGTAAGCCAGGCTAAAGAGATGGGTCTTTAATCTAGATTTAAACTGACAGAGTGTGTCTGCCTCCCGAACAGTGTTAGGTAGACTGTTCCAGAGTTTGGGTGCTAAATAGGAATAGGATCTGCCGCCCGCAGTCGATTTTGATATTCTAGGTATTATCAAACGGTCGGAGTTTTGAGAACGCAGCGGACGTGGAGGACTATAATGCGATAAGAGCTCGCTCAAGTACTGAGGAGCTAAACCATTCAGGGCTTTATAAGTAATTAACAAGATTTTAAAATCTATCCGATGCTTGATAGGGAGCCAGTGCAGTGTTGACAGAACCGGGCTAATATGGTCATATTTCCTGGTTCTAGTAAGGACTCTAGCTGCTGCATTTTGGACTAACTGTAGTTTGTTGATCAAGCGTGCAGAACAACCACCCAATAAAGCATTACAATAGTCTAACCTTGAGGTCATAAATGCATGAATTAACATTTCTGCATTTGACGTTGAGAGCATTGGTCGCAATTTAGATATGCTTTTGAGATGAAAAAATGCAGTTTTACAGATGGTAGAAACATGGCTTTCAAATGACAGATTGCTATCGAACAGCACACCTAGGTTCCTGACTGATGAAGAAGAATTGACAGAGCAGCCGTCAAGTGTTAGATAATGTTCTAGGTTATTACATGTGGGGTTTTTAGGTCCGATAATTAACACCTCTGTTTTTTCAGAATTTAGCAGTAAAAAATTACTCGTCATCCAGTTTTTTATATCGACTATGCATTCCGTTAGTTTCTCAATTTGGCGTGTTTCACCGGGCCGTGAAGAAATATAGAGCTGAGTATCATCAGCATAACAGTGAAAACTAACACCATGTCTCCTGATAATATCTCCCAAGGGTAACATATAGAGCGTGAAAAGTAACGGCCCTATTGCACTTGTGATCGATATGATACCTCTTCATTCACTGCTACGAACTGATGGCGGTCAGATAAGTACGATTTGAACCATGCTAAGGCACTTCCACTAATGCCAACAAAGTTTTGTAGTCTATTCAAAAGAATGTTGTGGTCGATAGTGTCGAACGCAGCGCTAAGATCCAGTAGAACTAATAAAGAGATACAACCACGATCAGATGATAGAAGCAGGTCATTTGTAACTCTAATGAGAGCAGTCTCAGTACTATGATACGATCTAAATCCTGACTGGAATTCCTCACAGATATCATTTTTCTCTAGGAAGCAATATAATTGTGAGGATACTACCTTTTCTAGTATCTTTGACAGAAAAGGGAGATTTGAGATCGGTCTGTAATTAACTAGATCTTTGGGGTCAAGTTGTGTTTTTTTAATGAGAGGCTTAATAACAGCCAATTTGAAGGTTTTGGGGACATATCCTAATGACAATGATGAATTAATAATAGCCAAAAGAGGATCTATGACTTCTGGAAGCAGCTCTTTTAGTAGTTTAGATGGATTCGGGTCTAACATACATGTTGTTAGATGATTTAACAAGTTTATACAATTCTTCCTCTCCCACAGTAGAGAATGAGTGGAATTGTTCCTCAGGGGGTCTATAGTGCGCTATCTGATGCGATACTGTAGCTGACGGCTGCAGGGATACAATTTTATCTCTGATAGTATCGATCTTGTAAGTGAAGTAGTTCATAGTCATTACTGCTATGCTCTTGGGAAATGCCAACACCTGTTGATGCTTGATTTTTCGTTAATTTAGTTAATGTATTGAATAAATACCAGGGGTTATGTTTGTTTTCTTCTAGAAGAGACTAAAAGTAATCAGATCTAGCAGTTTTTAATGCTTTTCTGTAGGATAGGGTAATTTCCCGCCAAGCTAAACGAAATACCTCTAATTTAGTTTTCCTCCAGCTGCGCTCCATTTTCCGGGCTGCTCTCTTTAGGGCGCGAGTGTGCTCATTATACCACGGTGTTGGACTCTTATCCTTAATCTTCCTTAAGCGTAAAGGAGCAACCGCATCTAAAGTGCTAGAAAAGAGAGAGTCCATAGTTCCTGTTACATCATCAAGTTGTTCTGAGCTATTGGATATGCTGAGGAACTGAGATAAGTCAGGAAGATTATTTATAAAGCAGTCTTTTGTGGTAGAGGTAATGGTTCTACCATATTTGTAACAAGAAGTTGGCTTTACAGCTTTAGCTATATGGAATATACAGGAGACTAGATAATGATCTGAGATATCATCGCTCTGCTGCAAAATTTCAACGCCACTGACATCAGTTCCATGTGACAGTATTAAATCTAGAGTATGATTTCGACAATGAGTAGGTCCTGACACGTGTTGTTTAACACCAATAGAGTTTAGAATGTCTATAAATGCTGATCCCAACGAATCTCTGTCATTATCAACATGGATATTAAAATCACCAACAATTAGGACTTTATCTGCAGTCAGCACTAACTCCGATAGAAGATCAGAAAATTCTTTAATAAAGTCTGTATGGTGCCCTGGTGGCCTGTATACAGGTGCTGGTCATATAATTAGAATATCATCAAAAAGTTGACTTATTTCACTAATTCCATTAAAAAAGTGAAACTTGTATATTATATTCATTCATTACACACAGACTGATATATTTAAAATGTTTATTTCTTTGAATTTTGATGATTAGAGCGTACAGCTCATGAAAGTCAAAAATCAGTATCTCAAAATATTAGAATATTACTTAAGACCAATACAAAGAAAGGATTTTTAGAAATCTTGGCCAACTGAAAAGTATGAAAATGAAAAGTATGAGCATGTACAGCACTCAATACTTAGTTGGGGCTCCTTTTGCCTGAATTACTGCAGCAATGCGGCGTGGCATGGAGTCGATCAGTCTGTGGCACTGCTCAGGTGTTATGAGAGCCCAGGTTGCTCTGATAGTGGCCTTCAGCTCATCTGCATTGTTGGGTCTGGTGTCTCTCATCTTCCTCTTGACAATACCCCATAGATTCTCTATGGGGTTCAGGTCAGGCAAGTTTGCTGGCCAATCAAGCACAGTAACACTATGGTCATTGAACCAGCTTTTGGTACCTTTGGCAGTGTGGGCAGGTGCCAAGTCCTGCTGGAAAATGAAATCAGCATCTCCATAAAGCTTGTCAACAGAAGGAAGCATGAAGTGCTCTAAAATTTCCTGGTAGATGGCTGCGTTGACTGTGGACATCAGAAAACACAGTGGACCAACACCAGCAGATGACATGGCAGCCCAAATCATCACTGATTGTGGAAACTTCACACTGGACTTCAAGCAACATGGATTCTGTGCCTCTCCACTCTTCCTTCAGACTCTGGGACCTTGATTTCCAAATGAAATGTAAAATTTACTTTCATCTGAAAAGAGGACTTTGGACCACTGAGCAACAGTCCAGTTCTTTTTCTCCACAGCCCAGGTAAGACGCTTCTGACGTTGTCTCTGGTTCAGAAGTGGCTTGGTAGCCCTTTTCCTGAAGACGTCTGAGCGTGGTGACTCTTGATGCACTGACTCCAGCTTCAGTTCTCTCCTTGTGAAGCTCTCACAAGTGTTTGAATCGGCTTTGCTTGACTGTATTCTCAAGCTTGCAGTCATCCCTGTTGCTTGTGCACCTTTTCCTACCCAAATTCTTCCTTCCAGTCAACTTTGCATTTAATATGCTTTGAAAAGTGGTTGAGTGTATCCCTCCCAGATACACTCAACCACTTTTACTCACGGTTTGAAATGCAGAATGACACACCTGCACAAAAACTGCCCACACCTCCCAACGACCAGGCGCTCTGTCTGTCTCCAGCCGACGTAAGGAAGTCCCTATCTAGGATCAACCCACGCAAGGCTGCGGGTCCCGACAACATACCTGGCCGTGTACTGAAAGACTGTGCTGCACAGCTGACAGATGTCCTAACAGATATCTTCAACACCTCGCTGAGCCAGGCAGTCGTCCCCACATGTCTCAAATCCACAACAATCATACCGGTACCAAAGAAATCACCTGTGTCCTGTCTAAATGACTACCGTCCCATAGCACTGACCCCAATCATAATGAAGTGCTTTGAGAGGTTAGTCATGCACAACATCAAAACCAGCCTCCCCAACACACTCGATCCGCTCCAGTTTGCATACCGTCCGAACCGCTCACGGACGATGCAATTTCCTCCACTCTCCACCTGGCTCTTACCTACCTAGAAAACAAAGACTCTTATGTTAGAATGCTGTTCATTGACTTCAGCTCAGCATTCAACACAATAATCCCACAACAGCTCATAAATAAACTAAACCTGCTGGGCCTTAACAATTCCCTCTGCAATTGGATCCTGGACTTTCTAACCGGAAGACCTCAGTCAGTCCGTGTCGGTCACAACACCTCGAGCACTACCACACTGAACACAGGTGCCCCACAAGGCTGTGTGCTCAGCCCGCTGCTCTTCACGCTGCTGACCCACGACTGCACTGCCAAGTCCAGCTCCAACCACATCATCAAGTTCGCTGATGACACAACAGTGGTAGGCCTCATCAGCAACAACGATGAAACACACTACAGAGAGGAAGTGGCACAGCTGGCTGAATGGTGTGGCACTAACAACCTGTCCCTCAATGTGAGCAAGACAAAGGAGGTTGTGATGGACTTCAGGAGAAACTCCGGTGATCACCCCCCACTGACCATCGACAGCTCGACTGTGGAGAGAGTCAGCAGCACTAAATTCCTGGGGGTGCACATCACAGAGGATGTGCCTCCTGAAACATGTAACGTGCAATTCGAAGTGTGCTACACACAGGTGAGTGGGCCTGTACAAACCACCTGTAGTAGCACACTCTCCTCCTCTATGCGCACTAGTCACTTTTCACACACACTGCTGTGTGTACACAAATCCCACAAAAAGAACTCAGTAATATATGTATGTTTACATGCTCATGCACTACAAATCATCCTGCACTGTTCCCCAGCCAGCTGCTTGAACTCAATGTTTCTCCTTGCACATGTACAGTATTTATCTGAAGCATTCGTATAGTTTGTATAGTTTGTATAGGTACTTTTTTATAGATAGTATATTTATATTTATAGTCAAAATCTATCAGTAGGATAGTTGTGTATAGGTTTATATTGTCTTACTCCATTGTTGTATGCCTGTATTTATGTAGCACCGTGGTCCTGTGAGGCACGACATTTCGTTCCACTGTATGCCCCCGCATGTAGCGGAATGACAATAAAGCTCAACTTGACTTGACTTGAACTTGATACAGCACTCTGTAAACAGCCACACCTTTCAGTAATGACCCTCTGTGACTTACCCTCTTTGTGGAGGGTGTCAATGTTCGTCTTCTGGATCATTGCCAAGTCAGCAGTCTTCCCCATTACTGTGGTTTCAAAGAACAAGAGATACCCAGAATTTATACTGTAGGGATGGTCATTTATTCAAACTCAAATGTAAATATTCTTCCTTCCAGTCAACTTTGCATTTAATATGCTTTGAAAAGTGGTTGAGTGTATCCTCCCAGATACACTCAACCACTTTTACTCACGGTTTGAAATGCAGAATGACACACCTGCACAAAACTGCCCACACCTCCCAACGACCAGGCGCTCTGTCTGTCTCCAGCCGACGTAAGGAAGTCCCTATCTAGGATCAACCCACGCAAGGCTGCGGGTCCCGACAACATACCTGGCCGTGTACTGAAAGACTGTGCTGCACAGCTGACAGATGTCCTAACAGATATCTTCAACACCTCGCTGAGCCAGGCAGTCGTCCCCACATGTCTCAAATCCACAACAATCATACCGGTACCAAAGAAATCACCTGTGTCCTGTCTAAATGACTACCGTCCCATAGCACTGACCCCAATCATAATGAAGTGCTTTGAGAGGTTAGTCATGCACAACATCAAAACCAGCCTCCCCAACACACTCGATCCGCTCCAGTTTGCATACCGTCCGAACCGCTCTACGGACGATGCAATTTCCTCCACTCTCCACCTGGCTCTTACCTACCTAGAAAACAAAGACTCTTATGTTAGAATGCTGTTCATTGACTTCAGCTCAGCATTCAACACAATAATCCCACAACAGCTCATAAATAAACTAAACCTGCTGGGCCTTAACAATTCCCTCTGCAATTGGATCCTGGACTTTCTAACCGGAAGACCTCAGTCAGTCCGTGTCGGTCACAACACCTCGAGCACTACCACACTGAACACAGGTGCCCCACAAGGCTGTGTGCTCAGCCCGCTGCTCTTCACGCTGCTGACCCACGACTGCACTGCCAAGTCCAGCTCCAACCACATCATCAAGTTCGCTGATGACACAACAGTGGTAGGCCTCATCAGCAACAACGATGAAACACACTACAGAGAGGAAGTGGCACAGCTGGCTGAATGGTGTGGCACTAACAACCTGTCCCTCAATGTGAGCAAGACAAAGGAGGTTGTGATGGACTTCAGGAGAAACTCCGGTGATCACCCCCCACTGACCATCGACAGCTCGACTGTGGAGAGAGTCAGCAGCACTAAATTCCTGGGGGTGCACATCACAGAGGATGTGCCTCCTGAAACATGTAACGTGCAATTCGAAGTGTGCTACACACAGGTGAGTGGGCCTGTACAAACCACCTGTAGTAGCACACTCTCCTCCTCTATGCGCACTAGTCACTTTTCACACACACTGCTGTGTGTACACAAATCCCACAAAAGAACTCAGTAATATATGTATGTTTACATGCTCATGCACTACAAATCATCCTGCACTGTTCCCCAGCCAGCTGCTTGAACTCAATGTTTCTCCTTGCACATGTACAGTATTTATCTGAAGCATTCGTATAGTTTGTATAGTTTGTATAGGTACTTTTTTATAGATAGTATATTTATATTTATAGTCAAAATCTATCAGTAGGATAGTTGTGTATAGGTTTATATTGTCTTACTCCATTGTTGTATGCCTGTATTTATGTAGCACCGTGGTCCTGTGAGGCACGACATTTCGTTCCACTGTATGCCCCCGCATGTAGCGGAATGACAATAAAGCTCAACTTGACTTGACTTGAACTTGATACAGCACTCTGTAAACAGCCACACCTTTCAGTAATGACCCTCTGTGACTTACCCTCTTTGTGGAGGGTGTCAATGTTCGTCTTCTGGATCATTGCCAAGTCAGCAGTCTTCCCCATTACTGTGGTTTCAAAGAACAAGAGATACCCAGAATTTATACTGTAGGGATGGTCATTTATTCAAACTCAAATGTAAATATTCTAATATTTTGAGATACTGATTTTTGACTTTCATGAGTTGTAAGCTCTAATCATCAAAATTAAAAGAAATAAACATTTGAAATATATCAGTCTGTGTGTAATGAATGAATATAATATACAAGTTTCACTTTTTGAATGGAATTAGTGAAATAAATCAACTTTTTGATGATATTCTAATTATATGACCAGCACCTGTACAGTAGCCAGTAGAAACATCACAGGGGATTTATCATTAACACTTGTTTCTTTGGATAACGTTATATGAAGCACCATTACTTCGAACGAATTATACTTGAAACCCAACCTCTGAGAGATACTGAAAATATTTCTATAAATTGTAGCAACACCTCCCCCTTTACCTTTTGGACGCGGTTCATGTTTGTAACAGTAATCTTGGGGTGTAGACTCGTTTAAAGTAATGTAATCATCTTGTTTTAGCCAGGTTTCTGTCAGACAAAGCACATCTAGTTTATGGTCAGTGAACATATCATTTACAAAAAGTGCTTTTGAAGAAAGGGATCTAATATTTAATAAGCCAAGCTTTATCATGTGTTTATCTGTATTATATCGTTTTTTTATTTGTTGAACATCAATTAAATTGTTACTATTACTTTGGTTTGGATGTTTTCTGTATTTTCTAGTTCGGGGAACAGACACAGTCTCTATAGAGTGATATCTAGGTGAAAAAGTTTCTATGTGCTGAGAGTTAACTGACTTTGGTGATGTGAGGTGGCTAGCAGACGATCGGTTTAGCCAGTCTGTCTGCTTCCTGACCTGGGCTCCAGTTAGTCAAGTACAAACTCTAAGACTATGTGCCATATTTCTAGAGAGAAGAGCGGCACCACCCCAGGAGGGATGAACACCATCTCTTTTCAACAGGTCAGGTCTGCCCCAAAAATTCTTCCAATTGTCTATAAAGCCTATGTTATTTTGCGGGCACCACTTAGACATCCAGCCATTAAGTGACGACAGTCTGCTATGAATCTCATCACCACGGTAAGCAGGGAGCGGACCAGAGCATATTACAGTGTCTGACATCGTACTTGCAAGTTCACACACCTCTTTAACATTATTTTTAGTGATCTCCGACTGGCGAAGTCGAACATCATTAGTGCCTACGTGGATAACAATCTTACTGAATTGACGTTTAGCATTAGTCAGCACTTTTAAATTTTCCAAGATGTCAGGCGCTCTGGCTCCTGGTAAAC
Source organism: Onychostoma macrolepis (assembly GCF_012432095.1). Lineage (NCBI taxonomy): Eukaryota > Metazoa > Chordata > Actinopteri > Cypriniformes > Cyprinidae > Onychostoma > Onychostoma macrolepis. Next base: position 34,146,493 of record NC_081172.1, read on the forward strand.
AATAGACTATGGTGGCTGGTGTCTCTATTTTCACGTTCCGTACAATAGAATCGCCAATAACTAGAGCACTTTCATCAGGTTCCTTAGTGGGTGCGTCACTGAGTGGGGAGAACCTGTTTGATGTTCTGATCGGAATGGAAGAGTGGTGTTTTGACCCGCGACTAGGCCGCCTCACTGTCACCCAGTTGCCCTGCTGCACGGGCTCAACCGAAACCGAACAATGTACAGGACTCCCTGAGCTAGTCGCATCCAAAGCAGTATCTACAGCCCTCACATTCTTACTGTCCTCAACTAAAGTTTGGATGCGTGTCTCTAGTTCTAAAACCTTCTCTGTCAGCCTAACTAGTTCCCTGCATTTATCACATGTGAATCCCTCGCTGCTGACAGAGACAGATAAACTATACATGTGGCAAACAGTGCAAACAACAATAGCAGGAGAAGAAGCCATTACTCACCGTGATTGATGAATGATACCAACTTAACTTACCACTTACCACTGTTGTTTGATGAGCTCGTGAAAAACGGAGCGAGGGGAAAAAATAAAAATAAATAAATAAATAAAAATAATAATAGGCGCGAATAGAAATGCAAATAGAACCGCGAGTGACAAGCTAACGGGCTATCAAGCTGCACTCGCAGTTTTTAAAGGCGAACGATCAAATTAGTTAGATTAGTTTGAAAAAGAACACCAGAAATATGGTGGGAATTAAGTTATATATTATCACTTTAGACAAAAGGGAGTGAAAGTAAGGTAGAGATTCAATAAAACGTGAAGGTACATGGAGCTACAAAAAGAAACCTCTCAGCAGCACAACAGACTGAAGCAATCGAACAGCAATGAGCAATCGATCCGATCTCCTGGTAGTCCAGGTAGACTGCTCCCTAGAACATAGTCCAGGTAGACTGCACCCTAGATAGACTGCTCCCTTTGTAGACTGCTCTCTAGATAGACTACTCTCTAGAACATAGTCCAGGTAGACTGGTCCCTAGAACATAGTTCAGGTAGACTGCACCCTAGATAGACTGCTCCCTAGAATATAGTCCATGTCAACTGCACCCTAAATAGACTGCACCCTAGAATATAATTTAGATAGACTGCTCCCTAGAATATAATCTAAATAGACTGCACCCTATACAGACTGCACCCTATGATATAATCTCAATAGACTGCACCCTATAATATAATCTAGATATCTATATAGGGTGCAGTCTATCTGGATTATATTATAGGGTGCAGTCTATTTACCTTATATTATAGGGTGCAGTCTATTTAGATTATATTATAGGATGCAGGCGATTCGAAACACCCATGTCACGTGACTAAGGCGATTCGAAACACCCATGTCACGTGACTAAGGCGATTCGAAACACCCAATGTCACGTGACTAAGGCGATTGAAACACCCATGTCACGTGACTAAGGCGATTCGAAACACCCATGTCACGTGACTAAGGCGATTGAAACACCCATGTCACGTGACTAAGGCGATTCGAAACACCCAATGTCACGTGACTAAGGCGATTGAAACACCCATGTCACGTGACTAAGGCGATTGAAACACCCATGTCACGTGACTAAGGCGATTGAAACACCCATGTCACGTGACTAAGGCGATTGAAACACCCATGTCACGTGACTAAGGCGATTGAAACACCCATGTCACGTGACTAAGGCGATTCGAAACACCCAATGTCACGTGACTAAGGCGATTCGAAACACCCAATGTCACGTGACTAAGGCGATTGAAACACCCATGTCACGTGACTAAGGCGATTGAAACACCCATGTCACGTGACTAAGGCGATTCGAAACACCCAATGTCACGTGACTAAGGCGATTCGAAACACCCAATGTCACGTGACTAAGGCGATTGAAACACCCATGTCACGTGACTAAGGCGATTGAAACACCCATGTCACGTGACTAAGGCGATTGAAACACCCATGTCACGTGACTAAGGCGATTGAAACACCCATGTCACGTGACTAAGGCGATTGAAACACCCATGTCACGTGACTAAGGCGATTCGAAACACCCAATGTCACGTGACTAAGGCGATTGAAACACCCATGTCACGTGACTAAGGCGATTGAAACACCCATGTCACGTGACTAAGGCGATTCGAAACACCCAATGTCACGTGACTAAGGCGATTCGAAACACCCAATGTCACGTGACTAAGGCGATTCGAAACACCCATGTCACGTGACTAAGGCGATTGAAACACCCATGTCACGTGACTAAGGCGATTCGAAACACCCATGTCACGTGACTAAGGCGATTGAAACACCCATGTCACGTGACTAAGGCGATTGAAACACCCATGTCACGTGACTAAGGCGATTCGAAACACCCATGTCACGTGACTAAGGCGATTGAAACACCCATGTCACGTGACTAAGGCGATTCGAAACACCCAATGTCACGTGACTAAGGCGATTGAAACACCCATGTCACGTGACTAAGGCGATTGAAACACCCATGTCACGTGACTAAGGCGATTGAAACACCCATGTCACGTGACTAAGGCGATTGAAACACCCATGTCACGTGACTAAGGCGATTGAAACACCCATGTCACGTGACTAAGGCGATTGAAACACCCATGTCACGTGACTAAGGCGATTCGAAACACCCATGTCACGTGACTAAGGCGATTGAAACACCCATGTCACGTGACTAAGGCGATTGAAACACCCATGTCACGTGACTAAGGCGATTGAAACACCCATGTCACGTGACTAAGGCGATTGAAACACCCATGTCACGTGACTAAGGCGATTCGAAACACCCATGTCACGTGACTAAGGCGATTCGAAACACCCAATGTCACGTGACTAAGGCGATTCGAAACACCCAATGTCACGTGACTAAGGCGATTGAAACACCCATGTCACGTGACTAAGGCGATTGAAACACCCATGTCACGTGACTAAGGCGATTGAAACACCCATGTCACGTGACTAAGGCGATTCGAAACACCCAATGTCACGTGACTAAGGCGATTGAAACACCCATGTCACGTGACTAAGGCGATTGAAACACCCATGTCACGTGACTAAGGCGATTGAAACACCCATGTCACGTGACTAAGGCGATTGAAACACCCATGTCACGTGACTAAGGCGATTCGAAACACCCAATGTCACGTGACTAAGGCGATTGAAACACCCATGTCACGTGACTAAGGCGATTCGAAACACCCATGTCACGTGACTAAGGCGATTGAAACACCCATGTCACGTGACTAAGGCCATTCGAAACACCCATGTCACGTGACTAAGGCGATTCGAAACACCCATGTCACGTGACTAAGGCGATTCGAAACACCCATGTCACGTGACTAAGGCGATTGAAACACCCATGTCACGTGACTAAGGCGATTGAAACACCCATGTCACGTGACTAAGGCGATTGAAACACCCATGTCACGTGACTAAGGCGATTGAAACACCCATGTCACGTGACTAAGGCGATTCGAAACACCCATGTCACGTGACTAAGGCGATTGAAACACCCATGTCACGTGACTAAGGCGATTCGAAACACCCATGTCACGTGACTAAGGCGATTGAAACACCCATGTCACGTGACTAAGGCGATTGAAACACCCATGTCACGTGACTAAGGCGATTGAAACACCCATGTCACGTGACTAAGGCGATTGAAACACCCATGTCACGTGACTAAGGCGATTGAAACACCCATGTCACGTGACTAAGGCGATTGAAACACCCATGTCACGTGACTAAGGCGATTGAAACACCCATGTCACGTGACTAAGGCGATTGAAACACCCATGTCACGTGACTAAGGCGATTGAAACACCCATGTCACGTGACTAAGGCGATTGAAACACCCATGTCACGTGACTAAGGCGATTGAAACACCCATGTCACGTGACTAAGGCGATTCGAAACACCCAATGTCACGTGACTAAGGCGATTGAAACACCCATGTCACGTGACTAAGGCGATTGAAACACCCATGTCACGTGACTAAGGCGATTCGAAACACCCATGTCACGTGACTAAGGCGATTGAAACACCCATGTCACGTGACTAAGGCGATTCGAAACACCCATGTCACGTGACTAAGGCGATTGAAACACCCATGTCACGTGACTAAGGCGATTGAAACACCCATGTCACGTGACTAAGGCGATTGAAACACCCATGTCACGTGACTAAGGCGATTGAAACACCCATGTCACGTGACTAAGGCGATTGAAACACCCATGTCACGTGACTAAGGCGATTGAAACACCCATGTCACGTGACTAAGGCGATTGAAACACCCATGTCACGTGACTAAGGCGATTGAAACACCCATGTCACGTGACTAAGGCGATTGAAACACCCATGTCACGTGACTAAGGCGATTGAAACACCCATGTCACGTGACTAAGGCGATTGAAACACCCATGTCACGTGACTAAGGCGATTCGAAACACCCAATGTCACGTGACTAAGGCGATTGAAACACCCATGTCACGTGACTAAGGCGATTGAAACACCCATGTCACGTGACTAAGGCGATTCGAAACACCCATGTCACGTGACTAAGGCGATTGAAACACCCATGTCACGTGACTAAGGCGATTCGAAACACCCAATGTCACGTGACTAAGGCGATTGAAACACCCATGTCACGTGACTAAGGCGATTCGAAACACCCAATGTCACGTGACTAAGGCGATTGAAACACCCATGTCACGTGACTAAGGCGATTGAAACACCCATGTCACGTGACTAAGGCGATTCGAAACACCCAATGTCACGTGACTAAGGCGATTCGAAACACCCATGTCACATGACTAAGGTGATTCGAAGCATCGGGACGTGTCACAAGTGTTTCGAGACGTGGCATACCTGTCGAATCAGCGTTTGATTGACAGGGTCAGGAACAAATCACACAATCGCACATCTTTCTCAACCTAACTCCCACAAAGTATAAAAGTGAAGTTAACGCATCTTCACTTCGTGGGTTTTTGTGAGAGGAGAAAGATTTTGCGATATAGTGATATTTATAGTGTAATCTTGTTAATTATATTTAGGCTAGATGAAAAGTTGTTATTATTAAGCTATTGATAGATATAGGCTATAGACATTGACAGATAATTAGGATAAATATACTGATACATTCATATAGGCATACATATACATTAATATAAGTTAGATAGTGACAAGCACAGCAAGTTAGAGATAGGATATCATAGGCTAATTGATACATAGATTATTTCATACTGATAGATTACATAATAATGGAAGCTCCATGCAAGAGATGCCATGCATCTGTGGTGTGCAAGCATTTCCATTTGGAAACACAAAATAAAGTGAGATGTATTGTGATAGGCAGCTAGCCTACTGTAATAATACAACATCCACGATGGGCCATTTGAGGAGCACTCATCCTGGCCTTTTGGGGGTGCAGAGGATGGTAACATTGTCCCTGTACCTAGGCCTGCTATTGACACTGCTGGGCCATCTAAGCAAGGCATATATTGTATGAAATCTAATTCAGATCACAAAGTGTTGAGACACTGTTTAGAAAATCCATATTTTAAAATAAAAATCTTTATATGTAAAAAAAAAAAAAAAAAAGAAAAGAAAAAAAAAAGCCAGACATTGTGGCTTGATGTCTTTTATTAATGTTCATTTTTCATGACCAAAATAACATTTATTCATAAAGAGTTCATTCAGATGTCAGACCGATGTTTCAACACATTAGAATAGCAGAACAATAAAAACACAAATTCTAAATGCTTATTATAATTTTATGAATTACTGCTTCACCCGAGATTCAAAACCAGGGTGACAGCATTTCAGTCATGAACACTAACCACTCCCCCGAATCACTTGGCGAACCAATGAACACAACATAGGTTATATGAGGACCATTTTTATATTACAAATGAGGAGTTTTAGAGCCCAATGATTAAACCCTTGCTGGAGCCAGGTGAAAAACCAGAGCAGCTCCCAGAATTAACTTTTATGTCTGTGCTGTGGTGCATCATGGGAAGTTCCTGCTGGCCTGAGAATCGAACCAGCAAACTTCAGGTTACAAGCCTGACTCCCTAACCACTAGGCCACGACTACCCTGCTTGCATCCCTATCGATGGTTGTGTCCATGAGTATAAATGCTCATGAGCTGAAATTTCACAGGATTGTCAGTGTAAGATGGAGGTTGGAAAGCGTGTAGCCTGCACGAGATTGAAATCATTGTGAATGGGAATATATATTTTTTTTTATCTGGCATTTTTTACTTGTGCTTTTTTCTTGTAATTATTTACCCTGCTTCTATAGTTGTGACTTTAATGGTACTAAAACATCTAACCTGGAGTGGTCAACATCAGTCCTGCAGAGTTCAGCTCCAACCCTAATCAAACACACCTGAACCAACTGATCAAGGTCTAAGGGCTTCTAAAAAGCTACAGGTGAGTTTTTGTGTGTGTGACCCGGATGTTAAGAGCTGCATCAAGAGAAATCATCCCAAAGGAGAGTATTCCTTGTCTATTGTGAATGTATATTTTCATAACTGTTTCAGTTTATCACTATAGCATATTTTTTCTTTCTCTATTTCAGTTAAGACTTAATGCTGGCATGTTCTGAAGGAACTTGATTCTTGTTTTCTTCAAAAAACGATCTGTGAGCTTGAGGATTAAAAGCTCATTGCTTGTGTTTCGTTGTTGCTGGAAATGGGTACGGAACATTCAGAAATGTACCCACACAAAGCTTGTATAGGTTTATTTGTATGTTTATTTGGTTCTGAGAAGTGTTGAATCATAATGGTTTCAATTGTGAATACAGAACAAATGCAGTGGTTGCATTAACCATTTTGGTTAAACCCTTGATATTCAACATCCTCAATGTTGTGCTGATTGTACAAACTGGAATTGATAAGAGTAAATGTGTTCTGATGCAAGTTATGCTATAGCATCATATTGTAACAGACAAGCCAGTTACTAAGTCTCTTATCTATAGGTGTCTTCCCCACCGCTAGGGGTGCTATGGCGCCTAAATGAGCTCCGTCAGTAGAGGAAGTTAGCAGAACGGCAGCAGTAGAAAGCATGGCTTGACTGCATGTGTGCGATGTCCTTGTTGGGAAATGTTCCATTTCAAGCTCAACTTAAAGTAAGGATGTTTTCTTTATCTCAATCTAGCCTTGTTGATGATGTTTGATATATGCTAAGCAATTGTATATGTGTATACAAGCGATGTTGGGTTGGATGCTAAAAGGTTGATACAGTTTATTTTTATGTATTTTAGAAGGACACTTTATTGGTGACTAACCACATGTTACGAGCTAAAAATGGATGTAATGCCCAGATGGATGTAAGCTTGTAGCTTCTGTCTTACTTATGGCAGTACCTGATTTGGAAAGGTCTGGGGCTTGGGAACTGTTATCGTTTGGAGTGAAGTCATCGCAAATAGTTGGAGTATTCATCGTCTGAGGGACAGCTTCAACTTTGGGCATAATTTGATAAACTATATCTCATCAAATAAGACTCTCCCACACATCCATTTGCACATTAATAAACTGTGCAACCTAATATCTATTTCCTGTTATGGATTCATACATGACATTATTTGTATAATGTGATTGATTGTGTCTTTTGTTTGTTTGTTTGTTTTTTCATGGCTATATAAAAAGAATGTGCATATATTTGGTAAGCATCTTCCCTTCTTAAAGGGGAATTTAGTTTGCCTAACAGTAGTTTAAGTTGTATAACTAGTTTTGTGTTAGAAAAACATGAGGCGGTTATAATATGCAGAAATTGTCCTTCTTAAAATGTCATCTCAATCTCAGCAGTCCCTCTTTCCAAAACCTGGCAAGGTAAGAGTCCTCCAAAGATTTGACTAAACCTCCCTTACAATGTTTACACCATTGTGTGCAAAATGGTGACTTTACTTGGTCAACAGCTTACAATGCCTCTAAGCTCAGGTTTCAGATAAAAGGGGTGCCCCAAACCTAGTGACAAGAGTTTGAGATCTGTCTAGCAATGTGTGCACTAAAGAGTTTCAGGGTTCATTCATGGCTGCATTGATAACTGCTTGTTAATGTCAATTTAACTCCTGTGACTGTGTGTTTGAGTTTTGAATTGATGTACTCCACATATCTGCATATTTAATTAAATTTAAACCATGCTTAAATGTCCTTTTGCTGCTCACTGTTTTTCATCTGTAAAATATAAAGGACTCCCTTCAGTTCACAGATGGCTCTGATTTTCATAAGCAGCTCACAGTGTTCCTGTTGCACCTCTAGAAACATCAATTAGAAATGCATTAGAAATTTCAATTGTTTGCTTTGTTCCTGTGAGGTACTGACAGTGTTAAAGATTCTCCTGGAAAATCAACAGCTGCTGAGGTGATTCCTTCTGTGAGTCTTAATATCCACAACAAGTCAAGTCACCTTTATTTATATAGCGCCTTTAACAATACAGATTGTGTCAAAGCACTTAACAGTATCAAATTGAAAGATAGAGTGTCAGTAATGTATAATGATAAGATTAAACACTCAATTTTCAGTTAAAGGCATTTCATTATTTAATTCAGAGATGACATTGTCTAGGTCAGTTTAGTTTAAATGGTATCTGTGCAATCAAATCGGCGATAACTCCCTCTGTGACAGAATGGAGAAAAAAAGCCTTGGGAGAAACCAGGCTCAGTCGGGGGCCAGTTCTCCTCTGGCCAGACGAAACCTGCAGTTCAAAAGTTTACATTTCTATTTTATTTTGTTGCAATTTCTAACAAGAATAGAATTATGTAGTTAGGTATTTTATTATATTTTTAGTTATGTTATATTTTAATTTTATTGTATTTATTTCAACACTGTTGTCTTTACTGGGTCAAACCATGTTCCCCAGAAAGCCTTTTGGTGGAGAATATCATTCTCTATTGCAGTCAATGCTAGGTAGTGGTAGAGTCAGTCACCTGCAGGTGCAAATCCACTGCTGCTGAGGTCCAATATCAGACACAGATATCAGGAGACAGCTGCTGTCAGCTCATCTTTGGCTGGACTGAGACCTTGATTCTACCAGAGGACATGACTTCACTTTCTTCCAGACCACACAGCAAACAAGTATGTTTGCTTTCTGTAATATCTTAAAAAAAAAAAAAAAAAAAAAAAGTTGACAAGTTTAAGACACAGACACGACACTCAATGTGAGGACCGGGTGAAATAACCTGCAGTATGAGGACCACCATTTCTGCTACAACTAGAGGTAAAGGAAAACTATATTTCAACACTAGGTGTCTCCATGATTCACATTTTCACCTTAGCTTCTTTAAAAAACAAAGGAAAAGAACCAGTGTTTTACCAGCTGAGTGAGGACATTTTCATGGGGGCGCTATTGAGTTTGTTTCCGACTGAATTATTTTAAGCACATTATTTTTATTTATTTGTTTTATTGTGGACAGTCATTATTGAACTGAATCAGTTGAGTAATGACTCAGAGCATCTATACAACTACATTTATTTCTATTTGCATCATTAAGCATTTTCCTGTTGATCATTATAAAGCTGTCCGATAAATGCAAAAAAAAAAAAAAAATTTCAGATTAATGTTCAAAAATAGTCTTAAACATTTGTTCAATTCTTTTATTGGTGATTATCTTTTAATTAGATGCACCAGTTACCAGCTCTGATTAGTTAATTTAACAGAAATTAATACTAACAAGTGTCTCAACATGAAGGCAAACAGGAAAAACTGGACATGATTTTAAAACAGAAGCATTCGTGAAGCAGACCTCCTTTTCTTAGTAACAATTGTATTGTAGACAAAGTTCTTAACATCCTTCCAAGATCGTTCCTTCAGGACCTTTTCCTCTTCTAAGCACTTCATGCAGTCCGCTTTTTCAGGAACTCTGCACTCTGCCACAAACCTTGCTAGATGTTTGTTTACTGACCTTCTCTCTTCACACCATGGTCTCTTCACTGATATCCTGGTTGTCTCTACAAATGACAAGGAAGACAATATAGATTATATAACCATAAAAAACAGAGACCATTGCTTTTGCTTGCCCACAGTCACAGAAAATAAGTGAATGCATGATTTGGTCAAAAAGTAATTTTATCCTCAGAAAAACATTTGTCCCAAAGATGTTAAGCATGCATCAGAGCTAATGAATGAATAATTAAAAGGATCATGACACTGGAAATCAAATTTGCCTCGAACTTTTGGCATATAAGAGGTCTTTGTACCATTATAACATCCTGCAAGTTTCATAGCTTAAGATGTCCTCCTCATTACAAAGCATTTATTTAAGCAAGCTCCAAAAACTGCTCGTTGTGATAGTGGGATTGGTGACGTCACGTGGGCAAATATATTTGCATATGACCACCTCTAGAGCAAGACATCGACCAATAGCTATGAATCCTCACAGTGAATAAGTGAATTAATGGTGATAAACAAGTAAAGAAGTTTTCGTGCTTTGGACTGGTTTTTGATTTTAAAAAATCAAGTAACAGATATGGAAAAAAGTCATTCAAGAATTAAACAAAAAATTGGCCCTCCGAAAATTTAAAATAAAATAAACAAGCAAAATCAACATAAAACTAGCCTATTACCCGTCATCTCCACTTTTGAGGAAACACTGGAAAACGACTTCAAATTAAATGACTGCAATTCAGGAATGCTGCAGACTACAGTCCTATTCATTGTTTTTTTTTTTTTTACATGACATTTTAGGAGTGTCTTGTTTTTGGTTGAGTAAATGCTATTAGCAATATAAATAAAATGAAAATAAATTTGAACTAAAGATTATTTTGAAGAAAATACACTTACACTGTACTGTACTTGGAGTTTAAAACAAGTCAAATTGGCCCACAGAGTTACCAGAACAGAGGTTCTAAAAAGCTATTTCAGAATAGAACACAAGCATCAAAGCCTGCTATGAAGAGTCGTTACCTTGAGATTGTTTTCCAAAGCATTATGGAAGTGGTGAACGCTAATGGCAAATCTAATATGCCTGAAAACATATTAGATATTGGCTGGGTAAAAAGTGACCGTGATGAGTGCTGCGTTTTACTCAAAGTTTAACATTCTTCAGCTCTCAGGGAGCGATAAATAAATGCAGAGCGCTCAGCGCAAAATAGATGCTCAGCACCTCTTCACGCTGCTGGGGTTTAAAAAAATAAATAAAAATGCAGCGCTTCCATTGAAAGCAGTTGAAAAAAAAATGTATGCTAGCCATTTGGTGGACACAGCCTAAATGTTTTTTTTTTTTAACAGATTCAGTTAAAAGAATCATGAGTTCAGTCTTATATACTACACTGAATCATGAGATGTGTGTTATGCTCTTACTGTAAAGACAAATAATTGTTCTAATAATCATTAGATTCATCAGTTATCAAAATTGTTAGTTGCAAAGATTTATGAAACTTACCTTTAGCCAGTTTTTCCTCGCTTTTCTTTTTCTTTGGTGAGGAGGGCTTCTTGGCCCGGTTTGCTCCCTGCTCTTGATCTGCAACAGACAAACATCATCACCTGTTAAGTTAGTGGATCCTCAGGTATTGTGGTATATTCAACATCCACCTGTACTGAAGTGCTGATAATTACTAACAGTCTTTAACAAAAAGCAGACTTTCTGTAAATGGTCTTTATGCACAAAAATACATGAAATATATTTTACTCAATTAACAAAATATAAAAAACAATTGTGTGACAAGTAGTAGCCTATATGCTGAGTTTTGAATTATTTTTGCAATGCTCTCTCCACCACAAACAAGTTCATGGGAAAGGAAAGACAGCAGAGAGCAGTACCTGCTTTCTTTATTTTACAAAAGCACATTTTTTGTTTTTATTGTAAGTGTACATAGATAAAATCAGACTCTCTACAGTCTATATAACCATTAATGGCAGAGTATTTTAAGATGTTTCCACTGGTACAATGAAGCAGTTCAAGTGATCACGCCTGAGCCTTGCACGCAAACAACATATCGATTCTAACACTGCCTGACATCACAGCCTGTTCATTACATTTTTAATTACACATTTTCCAAATAAATAATGCAGTGATTTGTACTTTGTATTAAGAGGCCTATAAGGACACCTCGGACCTCTAAAAATTTGAGAAAAAAATTACTTCTATTTTTTTCAAGTGCAGAAGAAACCAATTTGTTTTTAATCAACGATTTTAGACAAATAAATACATTATAGCTTGACTACAAATTTAAAAACAGCGCTACATGTTATAATTAAGGAAATATAATTTATCAACATGAAATGGGTCTTCTCGATTGCCAACAAGAAAGAGAAATATCAGACCATATGAAAAAAAATAGTCAAGACATTGCTATGTGACATCAACATGCATATATCATTCTTACAGTCACCACCAGAATGTTTACCTTCACCATAAACTTAAAAAGGGTTCTGTTCAATTTGACAGTGCTCTTCACTAGTGTCGGGTGTAATGCATTACGAAGTTAAAAAATAATTCAAGATTCATCTGATTTTCAGCATTTTTAGAAGAAGACTTGCAATGAGGAATAAGCCGGAATTTGCCTCAGAAGAACAGCACAATCTGATGTGGCTTTATTCAGCGACTATATAATTTCTGTAATGTATTCTTACTTATATTAGTCCATGTGTTTTTACATAAACTTGTATAGATTTTACTAGTTTTTCCTAAACAACTGAAATGTGAGCAAATGAATGGAATATGCTGAAATACAACATTTAGTCAACTTTTTTTATTGCATATAGCCTGAATGTCATACGAAACAAGGATGTAATTTTTTTTTTGCTATCCTATGTTAAAATATGATGCATAATACAATATAGATATAAAGCACTGTGAATGTTACAGTCTAGGAATTTTTAGATCAGTGTTTGTTGATCTATCAGATGTTGATGCTTATAATGTGAATCAATAAGAATTTAGTTTATAAAATATCGGAATATTATTCATGTACTGTGTGGTAATACAAAGCATGTGCATGAAAGACACTACAAAATGTTTTTGTTAGGAGTAGGTAAAATTATTATTAGTGACTGCCAATTACATGTACAGTATGTAAGTGTGTATGAAATATGCTACTCATATATTACAGTTGTTTTAAGACAAAAAGACTTAACTATTCCATGTTTGACTCAAATTGAAAGAATAAAGAGTTTAATATCTATTGTGACCCTGGACCACAAAACCAGTCATAAGTGTCAATTTTTCTAAACATATTGAATAAATAATCTTTCCATTGATGTATGATTTGTTATGATAGGACAATATTTGGCTGAGATACAACTATTTGAAAATCTGGAATCTGAGGGTTCAAAAAAAAATCTAAATATTGAGAAAAATCACCTTTAAAATTGTTCAAATGAAGTTCTTAGCAATGCATATTACTAATCAAAAATGAAGTTTTGATATTTATGGTAGGAAATGTACAAAATATCTTCATGGAACATGATCTTTACTTAATATCTTAATTATTTTTGGTATAAAAGGAAAATGTATAATTTTGACCCATACAATGTATTGTTGGCTATTGCTACAAATATACTTGTGCTGCTTATGACTGCTTTTGTGCTGCATGTTTTAGGTAGGGGTGTCCCCGACTAAGGATTTTCATAGTCGAATCGGAATTTTTCAAATCTTGCTGATAGTTCACTGATAGTCGAATCATATATTTGGGGGCAGGGGGCAAAATACATTACCAAGAGTCAAGTCAGACATTCAAAAGTCATAAATACTGACGTTAATACACAGGGAAAATGTGTAATGGACGCCTCGCAGATACAAACGGAGTGAATAATGTTATGTTTTGATTAAAAGATAGTTAACATTAAACGTCAGTGAAACCCTAAGAATTCACAACATTTTTTACAATAGTGCTCTCATTATAACGTTATGTATATGACCGTTATTAATGTTCTGCATTTCTGTTTTGAGCTGCGCGTACTGCATGACCAGTAGAATGAAGCATTTGATAGAAGGTTTTTAAATAAATGGGATTTAACTTATTTATCTCATATAATACGCTTCATTATTTATACAACATAATTATATAATAATGTTAATATTATATAAAATTTATATGGATTTTAAGATGTAATTAACAGTTTGAATAATTAAGTTATTTATGGAGTAACTACATTACTTGTCAGACAGAGTAATTAGAAAAAGTAATTTAAATGCAATATTGATCATGTAATTAGTAATTCAATACTTTTTGAAAGTAACTTACCCAGCACTGCTCTTCACTAAACAAAATTCCACACTTGATAAGAGCAGTGTGAAAATTAACAACACTAACAATTACAAAACTAATGCTTTATATTAGTTTAAGCTCAAACTAAGAAAAGAAAAAACAAACCTTTAACATTTCAATAATAAAATGAATCTTACTGAATCACAGACTACTGTCAGATAAAGTGCAGCCAAACCGATGTGTGCTTACACCCTGTGTTGGCTGTGTCGTCTCTGGAGGGGCGGAGCTCAGGTGGATTATAATATCGGATATATTTGTTCATATCACCCAGCCCTAGTAGAAAGACTGCTTTGTTCCTGTTAATATTTAAACTCAGGGGAAAAATAACTACAACGAGATGTTATATATTTATTTAGAACTCTATTTAATATAAAATAACATTTGTTTATAAAATTAATTATTTTTGTTTGCTATAGACCCTTTTAGGGCCGACGTCAAAGCGCTAGCTGGAGTCAAAACAGTGCATATTCGGCTACACAAGGAGCTTAAAATATCATCTTGTTGTGATGTTGTGTGCCAGAATCTATGAAGTAGAGGCTTCAATTTTAAATTTTAACGCATAACTTTACCTGCTGCCACTCCCAGACAAAAAACCGAGGACAGCTGTGGTTACACGTGATAAAGCGAGCGGACTGGACAGAAACGATCGTCAAAAATGCTCGTGTTTGCAGCGCACTCTTCTTATCAGAAAAGGTTCAATAAAGTATTGTCTTTTGTTGTTATGGGCACGTCTGAAGATTTCTTGCATCTCACTACTATGTAGTGTATGAAATAATGTCTGTGTGCATGTTTGTAAAACAACAAACTGACGATTTATATGCTTATCATATGTAATCGTATATACATTGTTGTGATTAATTGTGGATGGAATAATAATGTAGCTGTAAAAATAGTTGCCTATTGAAATTGAAATATATACATGTCTTCATGACTAGATAGACACGGTGAGTTTGTCTTTACGATACACGTTAGATGCGAGTCACTCAACCGAAGGAATCCTGTCTGATCGTCCATCCTTTGAGTTAAAGCGTGTGTGGGTCGGCCAATCTGGTTTCGTCCGTTAAAGTTCACCTTTTCAAATAACAATCGCGGTCCTGGACAATGCATTTATACCTTGCATATGCAGGTAAAATCTGAATTTCTCCAGTTATTATTAAAAACCAAGTTAAACAGACTTCATAGCTAGCGTTAGTGAAAGCGGTCAGTGGAATCTTTCTGCCTCCAGCTAAGCTCGCCCACAGAAAAACGTCAATGTTTACTAACAGAAAAAGAGTCTATACATCAGATAAGAGTTCTGCTGCTCATACACTTTATTATAGGCCAAAATGTTAATAGTGGAACTACAGTTGTGGCTTAGAATCTAGTGGAAATGAGTTTGTGCTTAGAATCAATTGTCGTACTGCACTGTACAATGAGACTTAGGGAGAAACTTTTGAACTCACCTACTACATCTGAACCCCCGTCCTCACTGCATGTTTTGCATGACCCTTGTTTTTGCATGACCCATGTTCATGACCCTTGTGGATCTACTGCGGGACGTTTTAGGTCCGTGAAAAAAATAGATAAATGATGGCTTGACCCGTAGAAGTAAATGAAAGGTGACTTTTATTTACAGTGCGCCTGAAAAATGTCCAGTGGTGAGAGTATATACAGTATTTCCACAAGTGCTCAGTCCAAAACACAAAGAGCAAAGTAGCAAAGAAAAGAAAGAACAAAATAAACTACAAATAATATGTACAAACGAGTATCCACAATATACAGGAAAGTTAGGTTTTGCTTATGGCACCGCAGTAGCACGTTCGCTGACTTGGTAAACAAGCCACTTGATGTGAGCCTGGCCTCCCTTCTTATAGGCCAGGCTCCACCCCCTACCTGGAGGGTACCATTAACAGGTAAGTTTCTAAGTTTTCCATCTCATTTTAACTCATAAGTTTAACATAAAACAATCATATTATAAAACACAAGAACCAATTAACAATTATTAAGACACATTAATAACACAAACCATTAACATTTAGTTTCTTTTCTCCCCACAGAAAAGATGCCCCAGTTCCCCACACAAAACAACAATGGTTTCGTCGGACTACAATCGCATTGCGCCGGCGCGGCGCGGGCCGTGACGTCATAAGCGGGCGCTGCTCGATCGTTGGGTTTGGCCGGCGCAACGTGGAAGTCCGACTACTTCCCACACACACAAGACAAAACGAACTAAAAATAAAACTTCAAACTAACAACAGTGTGTCTGTGTGGTTTATCCGGGGTATGTATACTGTACAGGGGGTGAAGAGTGTGTGGAATGTCCATGTGCCATCGAGATTACGTGTGCACCCGCTCTCCTGATGGCTCTTGATCTGCAACAGACAAACATCATCACTTGTTAGTTAGTGGATCCTCAGGTACTTATGAGTTTGGAACAACATGAGGGTGAGTAATTAATGACACAATTTTAATTTTTTGCTCAACTATCACTGTAAAATTTAAGTTTCAAAGTTATTCAGTCAAGAGCAGTGAGTGATTTTCTGTGTTTTGTTGTTTGTTAGACATTAATGACAGATGGCACAGCTTTATTAGGCTGCTGTCAAAAGACACAATGCACGGATCCAATACTGATACACATGCATTTCTGTTTCTTTACATTCACTTAACCAAACTTTAAAAAAAACTCACTGCATTGTTCAGGTGCTTTCTGAGGGGAGAAGTCAGGGAATCTTTTCTTTTTCTTTGGTGAGGAGGGCTTCTTGGCCCGGTTTGCTCCCTGCTCTTGATCTGCAACAGACAAACATCAGCACCTGTTAGTTAGTGGATCCTCAGGTATTGTGGGATGTTGAACATCCACCTGTACTGTAGTGCTGATAGTGAAACCTGACAAAACTAAAGTCTGGCCTAACCAGTGTTCATGGTTATTTGGACTTCATGAGAAACACCAACTCACCTACTACATCTGAACCCCCGTCCTCACTGCATTGCTCAGGTGCTTTCTGAGGGGAGAAGTCGTCAGAACATCCGTCTGAAAAGCAAAGTGACACCTCATCTTCTGAAGAGTAAAATAGACAAAACAGCTGCTATTTTTCTTAGATGATACAGGCCCAAACAAGAGATGTAAAATAAATAAAAATAAACAGTGTTAATCTAAACATCTTCTGATGAACTTTTAGATTCCCCTGTCAAATTTGTTTACAAGTCATCATATGGTAATGTCATATATGTTAAATCCACACAATCTTGTGGGCAAATTTATTAACACATTCAGTTTTATCTGTGTTGTTTTAACCCTTCCGTTTTATAAATTCTTTTGGCTGTTTTAAAACCTAAATAGGGACAGGGCTGCAAATAAACTACCTCTTAACCCCTTGCTTAAATTACATCTGTTGCACTGCTTTTCTGTATCGGACTCCAGGTTCACACATACTCTGTTTACAGTGTGTATGCGGTGTGTATTTTTTTCCGCACCCTTGTTAATGGATCAGAGCATTCACACTGCACACGGTTGAGGTCCGGCAGTGCATTCCGGGAGTGGTGTGTCTGAAGCAGTGCAGCGATCACTTCCACAACGAGTCTATTTTTTGCTGTGCTGCCACTTTCTTGAGCAACTTAACCCTCTGGGGTCGAAGACAGCACCAGTCTTGTTTTTTCATGATGACCAAGAAAATAACTAAAAATATTCCATTTTTGATTGTACAGATAAGAATAAGGTATCTTTTGAAACTGCATGGGGCCTACTATTATTTGTGTATAGTCAACAACAAAACAATGTGATTTTGTAAAATAAAGAAAATAAACAGGGTGCGCTCTGTCACCTCTCTTCGCAGACACATAAATAAAACAACCTGAATCTCCACAAATACTTGCCTCAAAAAATATGATAAATATATGCATAGAAAGCTTGAAATGTCTACTTTCAAATTATGTAAATCATGTTACTGATAAAGTCATTTGTATGAAACCAACACAATGTCCAGTTTTGCTCATCTAAACTCATATCTAATGTGACCATGGTCATGAGCCGATCGCGCTTTTCAAATTCTAAATATCCACGCGAGATGTCCGAACATGTTAATGCCCATCACCTCCATAAACGACACAGTCATCAAGTTCATCTCAGCTATTTTTTGTTTCTGGAAGAAGACGCTCTGAGAGGAATAACCCAGGATTTACGTCAGAAGAAAAACACAACACGATGCGTTGCGCAGCTGGATCCATTGGAGGATATCATTTATACGAGTAAGATTACTCGTGTTAGTTGTTGTTGTGTTATTCTGACGTAACATGTACACATTTTACTAGTTAGACTTTACCCAAACTATAATTCCTGACTATTGAATGTCATTTTACAGGAGGTGCTTTCAATTAATGCCACATTTACAACTGTTTATATAGACAAGTATAAAATGTAAAATTGAAATCTTACCTTCATCCACTTCTCTTCCTCTCTTGGGTCTTCCTTTTTTTTTTGTCTCTGTGAGACAGACGTTGATGTGGGACTTTCACCTATAAAAGATTAAAAACAATCAAGTACTAGTGCTTGATCGTCCAAAAGTCATAAGTACATAAACTACCTTTGAATAAGTGAGCTATAAGTAATACATTTTCCCCCGGTTTCACAGACAAGGCTTAAGCCTAGTCCCCGACTAAAATGTAAGTCTGAGCCGTTTCAACCGTAAGAATCTTGCAATGACTGATCTTAAAATATATCAGTGCCTTTGTTTTGTCTCAAGATGCACACCAGTAATGTTTTCCTAAGCACGTTTATAAAAATTACTTAAATGTCCTAATTGAACTATGGCCTAATCCTGGCTTAGTCTAAACCCTGTCTGTGAAATCGGGCCTTGGTCTATGTGAAAGTATATTTCTACTACATGTTAAGTGAGTGTTACTGTCCAGCAGTAGAAGATTGTATGGCCAAAAAAAAAAAAAAAAGGTGTTCTCTTAATGACTAGAACGACCAAAGCCACTATTTAAACAGATGTAGGATACAACATACAACTGCACTAGCAATAAATGATGTTTTATTAACAAAGTTCGGGAGGAGCACGTCAGATACTTAGCCTAATTAGACACAAGTGGTACGCCATCAAGCTAATCAACACACAGGTATAAATGCAGCTGACATACCTCCTTTCATTTGACGGCTAATCAGCATCCGGTCTGCACCTTTTGCCATTATTTCACCCGGTTTTTTCCCGTCCAAACAACGAGACCCATGCTGGGGATCCTTTCGGATCCTCCGGCCAATCTGCCGGCCCCAGGATCGGTCTTTCTCCCCCAGACACGGCCGCCGAGCTCCTGGCTTCGTCGCGGCCGCTGCTTTCAACTCAACCAACCACATGCTCTCTTCCACCGGCGTCACTTCCATGCTCTTATCATTCGGATGCACGGATTTCATCTGCGCCAACAATTCCTCCGATCGGGAATTGGATCGTATTTTAAACATAAGCCAAACGCTGATTAATTCCGACGCACCGCCTTCTCGGAGGGTAAACAAGCGGTTGCACGATCTTTCGTCACCCGCAAACCAGCCAACCTCACCCCTAAAATCCATTTCAGCAGCCATAGATCGAGAAAAGTCCGAACTCGCCTCGCTCGACAACACCATTGTCCCGCCCAACACCCGCGAGTGTCAGGTCGCAGCAGCAGGCCTTCAACGAGCCTGGGCCGCGCCCCAGTTCTCACAGCAGCAAGCCTCACTCGCTTCCCGCTTCGGCTCAGCCTTCACCGCGGCTCTCCAGGCCGCGGCGCCACATGCAGCCGGGCCTCTAATTCTGTTTCCAGATGCTAGCGGCGCAACCATCAGTGTTGCCAAATAATTCTCAGGTAAAATCGCTCAAGGCAGGTAATTGTTGATAAGTTGTTAAAGGACGTCGCGACATCATTGGATGTTAATGTCACCATGTAACCATGACAGCGCCTAGAATGCATACAGGAATTACTTAAACTTTCCGTATTTTTCACCTGCATTTCTTACCACACTGTAAAAATGACCGTAATTTTAACGGTTAAAAAACGTTAAAATGCTACAGGAAAAACCTGTTAATGGGTAACGGGAAGTTCCCCTAATATATACGGTGAAAAACTGTAATAGACATTTCAGACAATTTTAAAGACGAATGCCGATTTGGAAGTGAAAAATATTAAATTTACAGGGAAAACCGTAAATGATGTTCCCAGAATTCCCCGCATTGCATTTAAAATTTTGTTTGAGTTTGTTTTTTCTTGAAATAACTGTTTCTTCTTAGTTTTTCTTATCAGTTATGTTTATTAAGGTTGTTTGTTACATCTAATGTTGTTAAATGAATGTTTATTGCAAATTTCAATTTAATGAGTCTCACCATGATGTTTAATGCTTGCGTGAATGATACTGTGCACCATCTATATATGTTATTATTTAAAAGCTGCCCGTGATGGGCTTTGGTGCATCACTTGACTTTCTCATCACCACCTGCATTTGGTGGTTATCAGTGTATTTCAAAGGTACAAAACATATTTCAGTACTTCAATAGGTTGGTTTATTAACATTATATCAGTTAATGAAATTATGGTATTTTGACTATAAATTCAAGTTAAAACTTAAATGTTGCTACCGTGTTATTTACGGTACAATTCCGGCAACCACAGCTGCCGGTTTATTCTATGGAAGTGTTTTTACAGTGCCATATTTAAATCACTTTACACAGAGCATTCCTTAAATGGATGGATAAGATTAATTTGTTTAAATCGATAATTCGATCACAATCCAAAAATAAAAATACATTCGTTGCTGAAAGTGGCTAGCCTAACCCATCCAGCAATAAATGGCTATATCGGCTACACTGTAACATTTGGTGGGACATGCTGGAATGTCCAGGTAACCTACAGCTGCAGGAGCAAGCACGAGGCTGCCTCCGCCCGCAACACAGGCCCACACATCTCAGTCTTTTTCTCCCGCTACGAATAACTTTCTTTTCCTTTACAGTGGCCTCCAGCTCCCGTAGCAGACACTAGCGTGAGGTTACT